>NW_004754893.1:294056-301556 GCF_000188695.1 Salpingoeca rosetta | reverse complement strand
GTGAGGATCATTGGAGGTGACATGACAAACTCGTCCTGTGGGTGAACGTGCATGTCAACACTACAGAACCAATTGCAACGCACATCAAAGTGACTCACAAGTTTGCAGTTGAGACCCGGGTCCTTCTGCCGCATGAACGTGTCGACGACGTGGTTGAGACTGCCGTCATATCCGAGCGATTCTGATCACACACATACACATTCACACACGCGCGCACACGCACAGCAGGGATGAGTGGGCAGTTACAACGGGAGATGATCACCATAACAAAGAAGCACAGACAAGGGCACGCCACCACAACACAACACAATACGACACAACACAACACAACACAATACGACAACAGCGCAACAAACATTACACAACACAACACGACACAACACAACACAACACAGCACGACATACAAAACGCAACATAACACGACAAAACCGCAACACAACACGACACCAACACAACACAACGCGACACGACACAGCACCAACACACAACCTGCCACACTCACTTTTGTCGAGGAGCCAGGGCTGACCCTTGTTCTTCTCCAAGATGTGATGGCTAAAGTTCCCCTCAAATGAATACGAGAGAGCAATCTGAACTTTGTCTGTCGTCACCGTCTTCTCGCGCAGCAGGAACATGCCGTCGAACATGCCCTGGCGCGACAACAGATCTTCCGCAACCTCGCGCGAGATGGGGCCGTACAGCCTGAGGCAGTGGTGTTGGCGGTGGTGTTGGCGGTGAAGGGTCAACGAGCGAGCGATGGACAGCGACACGCACACACATGCGTCAGGAGCAGTCAAGGTCATTATGTTCACACAGACGCGAACATAAACAAAGCACAAACGGATGATACAGAAACGACACAAGAACCAACAAACACACACACACACACACAAAATCACATGCAGACAAATCACACACACACACACACACACACCATGCATCTCACCACTGGGGCATGGGCTGGCGCGTGTCGAGGTATTCGCTTGCGTCAAGTCGCTCCTCTTCGTTCTCCGGCGAATCCTCCGCCGCCGTGAACGTGAACACCGTCCGTCCTGCTCGCTCCTCCCGCAATCGCTCAAACTCTTCCTCCTCCTTCGCTCGCTCGTCCACGGGCGCAGGCGCGGGCTTCTGTGCACACACACACACACACACACACACACACACACACACACACACAGGCATGGAGTCATATGCGTGAATGTGTGCGTCAGTGTATGCATGTACAATATGTTATCGACAAGGATAAAGGTGTTCTGTGACCGACCCCTGCCCTCCCATCACCACCACACCATCATCACCACCAGCTGGCGTTACCTTCTTCTGCTTTGGCAGTCGCTTCACAGCGGGATCGACACCGTCAACGGCAACTTCGTCAATGTCTCCGAGTCGAAGCGCATGCGTGCACTCCAACACCGTGTCAATGAACTCTTCCTCGCCACGTTTGCGCTCAACACCACCACCACCACCACCACCATCACCACCACCATCACCATCACGCTGCTGCTGTTCGCCTTCACTCCCCGCCTCCACTGCGTCCTCCGGCGTGTGCGGGTCGGGTTGTGCTGCTGACGAATTGGCAGAGGTGCGTGGCGGCGGCGGCGGTGGCGGTGCAACCACATCTGCCTCTGGTGCTGATGGTGCTGACGCTGATGACGTGTCTTCTTCACTCGTGCTTGCGTTCGCGTCTGCATCATTGACAGCGGTTGGGGCGTCTGTGTCAGTCGCAGCTGCATTTGCATCGTCATTGTTGTTGTCGCTGTTGTTTTCGGTGCTGGCGTTGTCGTCGTTGTTGCTCGCCGCACCACCAGCGGCATCTGCGTCGGCGTGCGTGTCCTCGTGTGCGCGTCCATCCGATGTGCGGCCAAATCCGTGCTGCTGGTAGTGGTCAACGAGTTCTGCAAGCGACCCAAAGTCCTCCTCAAAGCCAAAGATCTGATATCCGCCCTGGTCGCATCAAACACGGCACGTTGCGCAGTGGTGCGAGTGAGCATTGAACAAGTGGTGTCACGATGAGTGCAAGACAGGACAGTGCATTTAAAGTGAAAGCGCTGAAAACGCTCACTCAAAGAGGTCTTCGTTTCACACACCCACACACACACACACACGCACGCACACACACACACGCACACACACACACACGCGCACACAGACAAATACGCTTCTGCATTACCTCCTCCGACTTGTGGATTTTGTAGTGGCGGAATCGGCGCTGTGTCGTGAACGAGAGCACATACCCCGTCGTCCGCTCGTTCACGCGCACGAGGAACGTGCCCGGCTGTGTTCCGTCGAGCAGTTCCTCGGCCTGGGAGCGGTCGAGCAGTCCGTGGAACCAGGGGAAGATGCGCCCATCCTCGTCGCAGTGAAACCCTGGGCACACACGCACACACATGCAAGCGGTGTGTGTGTGTGTGTGTGTGTGTGTGTGTGTGTGTGTGTGTGTGTGTGTGTGTGTGTGTGTGTGTGTGTGTGTTCGCGCGCGCGATTGGGTTTGTTTGACATGTGAGGACAACGCGTGTGTGGTCAAGCGAGATCTTATGCACATTTTTTTTTTTGTTTTGGGAATGGCACGCAGCGGAACAGCGAATATGACGCACCTCCAACGCGCTCGTACTTGAGCCACCACTTCTCAACCTCCTTCCGCGCCTTTGAGAGATTCTTGAAGTGATTGCGCATAAACTGCCGCCCGTCAGGGCGCGGCTGCAGCGATGATGGTAACGTGATGGTTGTGATGATGGATGGCGATGGTGGTGTTGGATGTAAGCAGGGGTATGATGAAGACGTTGGAGTTCATAGACATGGAACACACGACATATTGAACGCAAAACCCACACCACATACACCCACGCGCACACATAACATCACACGCCCCCACGCCCCCACGCCCATGCGCACGCATCAAACACCCCATGGCACCACGTGCACCGACCGTTGGGCGATCGAGGCCGCCTGGCCACGACTCGTCCTCGTCGATGAGCGACTGCTGCGTGTTGAAGAGACGCCCACTCTTGGAGGAAATCTCCTGCAACAGACCCGTGCCAAGCATTTGGTAGTGCTCCCGTTGCCGCTGCACTCGCGAAAATTGGTTGGTTGGTTGGTTTGTGTGTGTGGGGGGGGGGGGTGGTTGTCAGGTGCACGTGAGTGTGAGGCAGCATGAAAAACATGAATGTGTGCAGTCGCAGCGTGCATGCCAACAACAACAACAACAACAACAACAACAATAACACACACACACACACACACACACAAACACGCAAACACATGCGCGCACATATGCACACACACACACACACACACACACACACACACACACACACACACACACACGATACACAATACACACACCTGGAGCCTGTCCTTTGTCCTCCGCCCGAGAAATCCGCGGACGATGGCCTGCAGGTTGAGCGCAGCCGTCTCCACACGCGACACCATAAACGATAGTGCGTCCACGTGCCACCACTTGAGAAAAACTTTTGTGCGCCCGATCCGCCACCCATCCAGCGCTGGCTTGCGACCCTGTGGTGGTGATGATGGTGATGGGGGTGTTGGTGATGAGTGCGTAACAACGTATATTGCTTTACATCCTCAGGAACGTGTCCACGCAACGCATGATCCAACGCACGTGCACACACGCACACACGCACATATCGCACAGCGGAACCCAGAGCAGCAGCAGCAACGTATGGAAGCCGAGTGCACAGCAACTGACCGCAATTGGAGTGTCGCCTAGCATGCGCTGTGCGGTTGTGAGCACTTCCTCGCAGCGCACCCCCGTCGCAATCACGCGCGCAGACGACCGACCCAGGATTGGCGTGTAGTACCTGAGGAGAGGTAGCGGTGGTGGTGGCGGGGAAAGGTGGTGGTGGTGTGGAGGTGGTGAAGAGGTGGTGACGGAGGAGGGGGAAGCAGGTATCGAGACAGGACGAATAAAGCGACGAGCAAGTACACACGCAAGTACACGCGCAAGTACACACGCAAGTACACACTCACGAGCTCAAGTGCACAAACATAAAACAAACACACACGACCATGCACGAGTACGTGCGGACCTGTCGAGAAAGTCGCGGAAGAGGAGGCGATGGGCAAATCCGTCCTTGCGAATGCGCGTTGTCTCAAACACGCCCGTGTACTCGAGCTGCTTCTTCACAAACATCACGTCTGCAGCCAGGGAGGGAGGAAGGTGTTATGGGAGGAGATTGAGGGAAGTGAGCACGCGACATGCAAGCAGACATCACGCTCGCACGCACGTCATACACACACACATAACAGCCACACATAACAGTCACACACACACACACACACACACACACACACACACACACACACAAAACAGCCACACATAACAGTCACACGTACACAGCCATACACACAGCCATACACACACAAATAATACACATAACAGCACTACAGCGTGTGGGACTGACCAAACTCGACGGGTCTGTTTGCTGTGTTTGGTTTGATGCAGCGCACGAATGTTGGCGCACACACGGACATGCGCTCAATCAGTTCATCCAACGACGCCCGGAACTGCCCACTCACCGTCCAGCCCTGTGAGACATGTGCACATGCACACACACACATGCACACACATGCACACGGATGTAGGAGCAGTGAGTGGGACGAAACGCATATGCACGCACATATGCACACAAGTATGCACACATGGACACGCACATGCACACACACACACTTGCACACACGTACACGCACATGCACACTACACACATGCATACGCGCGAGCACTCACGGCGTCGCGCTGCTTCCAACGACGGTCGTGATGGTGGTGGTGATGCGAAGACCGATTACGCATGCGGCTGTTGGTGATCGTAATCGTGGTGGTGGTGTTGGATAATGGTGATGGATGACGATGGCAGGTAGGCGCGCACGTGCTGGTGTAAGCAGAGATGAAATGAATGGACACAGCTCACTGGTTTGCACAGCAACAGCCAGGCACAAGCCTGCACGCACCCTTACAATACACCACCACCACCACCACGACGACCGGCAACAACGACAGCAGCAGCAACTAACTCAAGGACATCTGTTGAGAATCTGCGAACGGCAGAGCGTCCGGCCATTCGACGCGACGATGATGACGACGACGACGATGGTGACGACCCAGCACCACGCAGGACAACAGCAGCAAACACTTCCGCAACAAAGGGGTCGCTGGAGCCTTTGAGCAGCCGGGTCAGCTGTACGTTGCGTGGATGGACGTGCGGTGAGGTGAGGTGAGGAACGTGGAGAGGAGAGATGAAATGAAAGAAACCTTCATGGCACCACGCACACACACGCACGCACAGATACATGTGCATAACCACACGCGCTCACACACAAATACACGCGCACACACACACTCACACACGCACGCACACACGCATGCACACACCTCCACAGGAAGTGCGTCTCTGTTCTTGTCGAGGAATTCGGCTGCGGTGTATGTGACGTGACCGGCAAAGTGCTTGATGCGAAACTGGTCTGCAGCGTTGCATGGGGAATACGCGGGCTGCTCTTTCAACGCAGCGCTCAGCTTCCGCACCAGCGTCACGTCCGTGCCTGGTGGTGGTGGTGGTGCCGGTGGTGGCAGGGGAGGGAGTTGTGGTGGTCAGGAAGGCAGGGGGGTTGTGGTGAATTTCATCACCTGCAATCAGATGTCGTCATGAAGAATCGAGATGCATGACGGGCGAGGGGGTAACGCCGTAACACCGTACACCCGAGCACACGCGCACCTGCGCACGACACACCACACGAACACCACCACCACATGCAACCATGAACGAATACATCCATGAAAGCGCAGCGTCGTTGTCTCACTGTTCTGGAAGCGTGACTCTTCATCCAGAAGAGAGAAGACGTTCATGGACTTGTGGTAGAACAGCTCCAAAGTGTCAAAGTTGTTGGTGAATGTCATGCCCTCGACCTCCACTTCCTCCTTCTCGTAGTCGTTCAACTCCATCTGAAACACATTCTGTCATCAAAGATGGGCAAAGGACGTGTGTGTGTGTATGTGTGTGTGTGTGTTCGTTTGTGTTTGATTGTGTTTGTTTGTTTGTGTGTGTGCGTGTGTGTGTGTGTGTGTGTGTGTTAGTTTGTGTGTGTGTGTGTGTGAGTTTGTGTGTATGTGAGAGAGAGAGAGAGCACAGCGTGTAGGAGTGTGTGAGTGTGTCTGCGAATGTGCGCAAGTTTGGGTTTGTGATCGTGCAAGCGAGGGGGCATGGCATGACTGCATCTCAATCATGTGCGTGCGTGCGTGTGGTCTCACGAGATTGAAGAAGAACTGCAGGCGCTCGTTTGCAACATTGATGCACATCTGCTCAAACCTGACGAAGGACACATGCAACACGCACAGGACGAATGCATGGCGTGATCAACACAGCAAAGCCGCAGGACAAGAAGCATGATAGATGAAAACGCACATGCACACACGAACACACACACACACATGAACACAATACACATCACACAGTACGCAAACGCACACAAACACACCCATGCACACACGAACACAATACACAACACACACAAGCATACACAACACATAAACATACACAACACACACAACAAACATACACAACACAAACACAACTCAAACAACCAAACAGCGCACCCGTTGGTCTTGAAGTTTTCGAAGCCAAAGATGTCGAGGATACCGATATGGAGCTCGTCGCCGTCGAGTGCGGCCGACGAGTGCAGCATCGTGTCCATGCGCGTGACCAGCCACTCAAACAGCGCATCGTACGCGCACTTTGCCAGCGCCTCCACCCCCTGATGGCTCTTGTAGACGGTGTTCGGCTTTGTGTAGCGTTCGCCGTGCACAAAGTACTGTGTCTCGACCATGTGCTGGCTCATCGCTGCCGCGTTGACACCAAGCAGCCCGGCAACCTTCTCCACCACCTGTGATGATGACGCAGAGTGGGGCGGGGGGATGTGATATGTATGAAGGTGGTGATGAGGGGACGAGGATACGGAGGGATGAAGGAATGAAGAAATGAAGACGAAGGGATGAAGGAGCTGGTGGTGGTGCTTACACAACGCACACACACAGCGAAACACACACACACACGCACGCACGCACGCATACGCACACACACACACACACACACACACACACACACACACACACACACACACACACACACACACACACACTGCACGCGGGCGTGCACCTGTGGATCCTGCATCAACTGCCCCAACACACCGTGGGCAGGCGAATCCTGCATGTTCTACGAGAGGAAACGACACGAGGGCGTGAGAATGAGGAGTGTGAGAATGAGGAGGAGGGAGGAAGAGGAGGAAGAGGATGGGAAAGTACACGAAGTACACGACAATCGCGCATATTCGAGGCAGCAGACACACACACACACACACACGACACATAAATCACACACAACACGACCCACGCACAATGACGCTGTGTACATGCCCTGAGCAGCGGGGCTCGTTGACGGCGGCCGCGGGTGTGCCATCACCTGCACAAACAAACGCACGCACATCTTCATCGGGCT
>NW_004754893.1:286798-293956 GCF_000188695.1 Salpingoeca rosetta | reverse complement strand
ACGACGACGACGACACGACACACACACACACACACACACACACACACACACACACACACACACACACACACACACACACACACACACACACACACACACACACTCGTTGTGCGCGCGTACCTGCGTGTCTGCGACCTGGCTGACGTCTGGACTCGACTCGTCAAAGTCGATGCGTCCAAGTTCAAGAACAGCGAGCACGAGACGCATGATGGCTGGGATCTCATCACGTGCAAAGCCAACCGTCTCCAGCGCATCCTGACAATGGGGGAATTGGAGGGGATGGTGGTGTTGGCGATGACGAGGAGAGCGGGCACTTCACCGCACGCACGCACACAACTACAACCCCAACAACAATAGCAACAACGACTGCTACTACCACACACACACACACAGACACGCACACACACACACACGCACACACACACACACACAGCTACAAACCCAACAACAACAACTATTACAACTATTGCAACGACTACACATGCACGACACGCGAGCGCACCATGACGTCTGGCCAGGGGACGATGGGTGACCACTCTGTGTCGGGCCAGCGGAGATAGGGGTACTCCTGCGGCGGCAGCACAGGCAGCTGCTCAAACCAGGGATCCTGGCCAGCGAGCACATGGTAGAAGATGTGGTAGCCGCGCTCGTCGGGTGTCTGCAGCGTGATGCGCGACTTCTCGAGCAGGTAGTGGCGAATGGTGGCGCCCTTCAGCTCCCCGCCCCGCCCAAACTGCAGAAGCATCAGAGAGGAAGGGTGTGGTGGTGGTGGTGGTGGTGGTGGTGGTGGTGGTGGTGGTGGCGGGTATGAGGGGCTCGAATGGGCATTGATGATGTATGATGGTACAGGTTGTGATGGGGTATGATGGTGGTAGTAGCGAAGACCATTGCGGTGGCTGTTGTGACAAATGCGAACACCCTCTTGCCACGTGGGTGGAAAGGAAGAGGCACAGGGGTGAGATGAGAGACTTGCACACGAACAACACATGACAGTGGACTCACGATGAGGTCAACGTATTTGCCAAACCGGCTGGAGTTGTTGTTCATCTTCGTCTCTGCGTTGCCAAACGTCTCCAGAATCACATTCGTCTGCGAAAACCCATTGAACGCGCTCGTATGAGGAGGGGACGGAGACGACCAGGAGAACACACACACACACACACACATGCACACACACACGCACACTGCACATACACACACACTGCACATACACACACACAACACACGCACACACTGCACATACACAGACGCACGCACCTTCAAAATGCGATCGTGCAGTGGCTCGTCGGTGTCCCTGATGCTGTGGTGTTTGCACAAATGTGCAAGATGCCGCATGAACAGCTTGGACGTCTCGGTTTTGCCAGCGCCACTCTCGCCGCTGATGACACACACCTGCACCCCACGAGCGGTCGCAAGGGAACGCGTAAGCCGTAGTCATGGTCTTTCAAGTTCGCGCGAACACACACACACACATACACACTTACACACACACTTACACACACAAGCACACGCGCATTCACACAACGCACACGCGCATTCACACAACGCACATGCTACCCGTTGTGCACGACGACGACACACCTGCGACTTGTGGCTTTGACACATGGCGTTGTATACACGGTCTGCTGTGCGGAAGACGTGGGGCGGCAGCGCTGCAGCGGTTGAATTTGTGTACTTGTTTGCGTGCTCATCATCGTAAATGGGCAATGGCTTGAACGGGTTTACGGCAATGAGAATGTCGCCAATGCAAGTCTGCAGAAGCGAAGAGCGACAAGGCGTGAGTTGATGTGTGCATGTGTGTGTGCGCGCTCTCTCTGTGTACAACAAGCGCGAGTGCATGCGAGGTCATTTTGTGAGCCAGCCAGCGATACCACAAACAATGCCGCACGCAGGCAGTGAGGATACGTACGTAGATGCGGTCCTGAGCGAAGCGGTCCTGAAGCGTGTCCAGGATCGTCTGCTCCGACAGCGTCGGCAGCTCCGTCAAGTCGTCCATGCCGTGCTGCTTCCCTTTCTCTCTCTGCAGGCGCATTTGGGCACGAGAGGATAGCCAGCACCTCGGTGTGAGGAGAAGATCTTCTTGTCAAAATGAATGCAGCCAGAAGAGGCAGCCCAAACAAACAAACAGTCAAAGAACGGGGGGGGGGGGTGTGATAAAGAGGGCACACACGTGGTAAAGGCACAACAACAACAAATGGTGAGGGAAGGATCCTCTCACCACTTGCTTTTGCTTGCTTTGTCGTTCTTCAAGCGCTTCTTCGTGCTCCCTTACCAGCACAGCCACGCCGTTGAATGAACGAAAACGCGTGTGTGGGCGTGGGCGGCGTGAGTTTGCGCTTGTGGTGGGCAAGCAAGCAAGCCCGTCGGCCAGTTGGGTTGCTAGCTCGCGAGCGCTGTTGTGGGGGTGTTGTCCTCTTTTGCGTTTTGTTGGTGGAATGCCAAGGGTGTAGTGTCCTTTTTATAGTGATTATGGTTATTTATAGGCCAATGCCACTGGGGATGACGAAGATGATGATGAGGACAAAGGGATTGGTGACGCGAGTAGTGCTGCTGTGTGCCGCGGCGGTGGCGGCGGTCGTGGTCGCACGCGCCCTCACAGCCCGTAGCCTGCAGGTGTGTGCGTCTGTGCGTCTGTGTCTGTGTGTGTGTGTGTGTGTGTGTGTGTGTGTGTGTCTCTCTGTGTGTGTGTGTGTGTGTCTGTGTCTGTGTCTGTGTCTGTGTCTGTGTCTGTGTCTGTGTCTGTGTCTGTGTCTGTGTCTGTGTCTGTGTCTGTGTCTGTGTCTGTGTCTGTGTCTGTGTCTGTGTCTGTGGTTGTATGTTTGTGTCTGTGCCTGTGTCTGTGTGTGCACACGTGCAGATGACAAGGACAACACTGCTTGCTTGCTTGCATGTGTTCCTGCTTGGTCAATCACTCGATCACTTAATCACTCGATCGCACAACCAAACACATACACACCCTCCCCCGTTCACATGCACAAACAGATGCATCCGGAGGCATGCAAGAAGACAGACTTGGACTATCTCGAAGCAACAGAGGAGAGGATTGAGACGTTGAGGGCCATGATCCAACAACGGTCCATCTCATTCCGACAGCGCCATGGAAACGCAACCGGTCATGCACGCGTCCGCGAAGTTCTGCAAGAACGTGCGTGATGTGTGTGTGTGTGTGTGTGTGTGTGTGTGTGTGTGTGTGTGTGTGTGTGTGTGTGTGTGTGTGTGTGTGTGCTTTTGTTTGTTTGAAGTTGTGCTGGCTCACTTGCTCACTTGCTTTCTGACTGGGTTGCTGAGCACAATTACATTTTACACTTTGCTCCACCACGCAATGTTTCTCAGCACACAATAACCAGCAACAAACACACATACACACACGCGCGCGCAGGGTTTCCGTTGATTCATCACCAGGATTCGCCTGTGCAGCGCGAAGTGCTGGCAGAGTACAGCTTGCTCTACCGATTCCCAGGTGCGGACGCCGGTCGTGCTTCGCATATAACACACACACACACACACACACATATACACACACACGAACAGTGCACGCATTCGGTTGCATGGTGGTCACTGCTCACGCCAAGTCGCGGCCCCCCCCCCTCCCCATTTTTTTGTCTGTGCTTGTTGTGCCTGCAGGCAAGGATGAATCGTTGAAGCCGGCGCTGCTGTGCGGGCACATTGACGTGGTGCCGATTGCCAACCCGGACGCATGGGAGCACGAACCGTTTGATGCCGGCATCCATGACGGCTACATCTACGGTCGCGGAGCACTCGATGACAAGGTGCATGCAATGATGCAACAGTTTGTGTGTTGTGTCTGTGAGTGTGTGTCTGTGTGTGTGGCGGTGTCTGTGAGTGTGTGTGTGTGTGTATTGCTTGCTTGTCTGCTTTGCCTGTCATATCACTTGCATTAGTCCTATTGTCAAAGACATGCGTGCACGTGACTACGTTTCTCACGTGTCCACCACTTTCCTTCTCCCTCCACGAATCCCCGGCGTTGATCATCCTCTGCATTGCGGCCAGACGCGCGTGACGGCGATGATGGAGGCCGTGGAGTTCCTGCTCGCATCCAAAGGTTTCGACTACCGCCCACAGCGCACTCTCCTGTTTGCATTTGGACACGACGAAGAGGTCAACGGGGTGGTGCGTTGGCATGCGGATTGGCCCGTCCCTGTTGTTTGGTGGTGCTGGTCGTCGTGTTTGCGAGTGCTGGTCGTCATTGCCACCATCGCTTGTTCTGATAATCCCAAGTCATCGTCCAAACACTCCTCTTCTTCTCTTTCCTTCCTTGCCCCTTTTATCTTCTCACCTCAATTGCAACCTCATTCACAATACATAACATCACACACCACATCACATGACATGTGGCACGTACCCCTCCTGCTCCCCCCCCCCTCCACCACCGCCACCACCGCTGCCTCGTGTGCAGGAGGGAGCGAGCGTGATATCCGCCGAGCTGGTGCGGCGCGGGTGGTACCCCGAGTTCCTGCTGGACGAAGGCCTGCCCATCTACACGGATGTGCTCGGTATTGATCGGCCCGTTGCGCTCATCGGCACATCGGAGAAGGGGTACCTCACGGTTCGCGTGCAGGTGCACATGGACCACGATGGCGCCGGCCACTCGAGCAGACCGCCAAAGGGTGAGCGTTGTTGGTGTGCGTGCGTGTAAGTGTGTGTGTATGTGTCTGTGTGTCTGTGTGTCTGTGTGTCTGTGTGTCTGTGTGTCTGTGTGTCTGTGTGTGTGGCTGTGTGTTTGTGTCTGTGTGTGTGCCTGGCTCTGCCCGTGCAACCCAACCCGCTCACACACATACACACATACAACCCTCCCCCCTCCCCCTTGGGGGTACTTGCAATGCCATGTGCTGGCAGAGCAAGCTGTTGCCATTCTCTCCAGGGCGCTGACGCGGCTGCACGAGAACCCGCATCCAGGTGACAACCAGGCAGTTGTTGTTATTGTTGTGGTTGTTCAGTCAACGATACCAGCAGCAACACACCTTGCTCGCTCACGCATCAGTGACTTCACCACGCTCACACCTTCCTCTACCTCCCCTCCCCCTCCTCCTCCCCCAACGTCTCCCAGCGCACATCAACGGTGCCCTCTTTGATATGATCACGCACCTGGCGCCCGAAATGCCATTTCTCAAACGCATCATCATGTGCAATCTCTGGCTCTTCGCCCCAATCGCAAAGGTGTGTATGTATGTGTGCGTGCGCGCGTGTGCGTGCGTGTGTGTGCGTGCTTGTGTCAAGGAATGTGCATTATCGCTCATCGTCCATGATTTGCCATCATCTAATGACATCCACATCCACCGCCTCTGCGACTGTCACATCATATGCCATTAGTTGTTCGTTTCGCTCAAATCAGACTCGGATGCACTCCAGCGCACAACCACAGCCCTCGTATGTCTGCTCGCCGCGTGTTGTTGTGTGTGAATGTGTGCATGCGTGAGTCTGTGTGTGTGTGTGTGTGTGTCTGTCTGTCTTTGCGTGCGTGGCTATGTGTGTGTGTGTCTGTCTGTCTGTATATGTGTGTGCGTGTGTTGGTGTCTGTCTTTGCGTGCGTGTGTCTGTCTGTCTATGTGTGTATGTGTGTGTGAGGGAGTTGTGTCCGTCTCTCTGCTTTTCCCCTGCGTGCCAGTGCATATGTGTGCCAAGTGCATGACTCAAGTGCAGACCCTCACACCATTGCGCATTGCATCGCATTGCATCGTGCGCCCAGACGGTGATTGAGGGCGGTGTGAAGGAGAACGTGCTGCCCCACACGGTCTCCGCGCTCGTCAACCACCGGTACCAGCTTCTCATGCGCATGGCTTGTTGTCGCCCATCACCACGTCACCGTCATCACCACCCAAAGACCTCAACAAAAATGGACTTCAGCACCTCTGCATCACCACCATGATTACAAGTTCACCGCTACCATACAAATACCACCACCTCCTTCACCACAACCAACCAACCAACCAACCCTTTTCGCCACCTTACCCATCACCACTCCAACCCACCTCACCACAACTAACCAACCCCCCCCCCTCTCCGCCCATCACCACCACATGTACCAGCATCTCTCCTGGCGAGACGGTGGCCGACGTCGTTGCTCGCGATATCACCATCATCGCCGACGCGCGCGTGTCTGTTGAGATTGTGCACAGCGTGGAGCCCCTGCCCACGTCCTCGTGCGAGACGCGCGGATTCAAGGTGCTGGAGCGAAGCATTCGCCAAATCTGGCCAGACTACTATGTGGCACCTGCGCTGATGATTGCCGGCACAGACACGAAGCACTATGTCAACCTCACGCCAAACCTCTACCGCTTCATGCCCGTCGTCATGGGGGTATGTACGCGCGCGTGCGCTTGTGTTTGGGGAAACGGAAAAGGGAAGGAGACACAGGGGTTCTTGCGTTGGCTGGCTGCGTGTCTGTCTGTCTGCGTCTCTGTGCGTGTGTGTCTGTGTGTGTGCGTGTGTGTCTGTACGTGTGTGTGTGTGTGTGTGTGTCTGCCTGTCCTGTAATTGTCTTGTTTGCTTGCGCTTTGCTCACCTTGTAACCAGCCCGCTCCACGTTGCACTCATTATTTTGACCCCCCACCATTGGTGCGTGGTGTGTGTGTGTGTGTGTGTGTGTGTGTGTGTGTGTGTGTGTGTGTGTGTGTGTGTGTGTGTGTGTGTGTGTGTGTGTGTGTGTGTGTGTGTGTGTGTGTCCGCTGCAGCCAACTGACACGCCGCGGCTGCACGGCCCAAACGAGCGCATATCTGTCGATGCGTACGAGAAAGTTCTCAACTTCTACATCCATCTCCTCCACAACATCGACACGTTCAATCCACACGACGTCCATCACCACGAACTCGGCGACCTGTAGTGTTACACCAAACACACGCGCACGCACGGGTGCAGGTGATGCTGATGGCGATGTTGTTGCTCGTGCGTGTGTCTGTGTGTGTGTGCTCATGTGTGTGTGTGTGTGTGTCTGTGTCTGTGTGTATGTGTGTGTGCGTCTGTATGTCTGTGTGTGTGTGCCCGTGTATGTGTGTGTGTCTGTTCATCGGGTACACTGCTTCGCCATGGTTCTCCTTCACGAGTGTGCTGTTGATTTGGGGCGCAGTTGTAAGTTCATTAAACAACGTTAGGCCAGCCACTGCTGACAGGCAAGCAAGGCACGTGCACACACACACACA
>NW_004754893.1:283634-286698 GCF_000188695.1 Salpingoeca rosetta | reverse complement strand
ATTCCCCGTTGCGAACTGGTGGGGTGAGCGCTCCGGCGTGGAAGACTCGTCATATGGTTGTGTACCATGTGTATCATTTCCAGTGAACCGTCTAACTGAGCAGCACAATCCTGCATACCGCTAGTTGCTTTTTGACACAGCTTATACTTACTCTCTCTGCTTGCAAAAATGATAAAAGTCAAATTGTCTCTTTTACATTCTTGGTCTTCGTCCATAAACGCACGTTTGACGGAGATACAGGATGTTGCGGTTCTTCGACAGACGACGGCGGCGACTCACGCGGTCTTTCACACACACGCACACACACACACACACACGCACACACACACACACACACACACACACACACACACACACACACACACACACACACACACACACACACACACACACACACGCATCACATTACACGCGAGCACGTGGTGCCATCAGTCGCGGTCCTTAACTTCGCGTTCCATCTCGGCTTCAACCGCTGCCCGCACAGCAGAGACCTGTACACACACGCGCACGAAGAAACGAGGGGGGCATGGGGGAAGGGAAATATGAGGTCGACACACGCACGCACGCACGCACGCGTGTGCTTGAGCATGTGCATGTCTGTGTGTGTGTGTGCGTGTGTGTGTGTGTGTGTGTGTGTGTGTGTTCGTCTGTCTGTCTGTGTTTGCATGCAAATTTGCATGTGTGTGTGCGTGCACCTTTGCGTCGTGGTCTGCCTGCGCCTGCTGTGCGGCCTGCTTCGCCGCCGTCGCCCGTCGCATCTCCGCCTCCAACTCTGCCAGCGTCGACTCGCAGTTCGAGTGCCTGATGATGATGATCATCATAATCAATGATGGTGATGATGATGGTGGGTGCAAGGTGAGTGAATGTGTTCACAAGTGCGCTCAACATGCGTGTCTGTCTGTCTGAGTGTCTGTGTGTCTGTGTGTCTGTCTGTGTGTCTGTCTGTGTGTCTGTCTGTGTGTCTGTCTGTTTGTCTGTCTGTGTGTCTGTGTGTCTGTGTGTCTGTGTGCCTGTCTGTCTGTCTGTCTGTCTGTCTGCGTATGCATATATGTGGTTGCGCGCATCCGACACCCTCCCCTCCCCCCTCCCGGCACGGCCTCAGCGCGCGCACCAGGTCGACATGAGTCCGATCATCTTGTCGATATCGCCAGGAACAATATCGCGCCCAAACGTCCAGTCCGCAATCAACTGCAGCGCAGACGTGCACGTGTGTCGTGAGCTCTGTTCCACATCACATGGGTGTGGCTGTGCAATGACACTGGTCAAACACGCACACAACAACGCACATACTCATACACGGCATAACGCACAACCCACACACAAACACGCACAACCCACACACACACACACGCACAACCCACACACACAGAACACGCGCGCGCACCCTCTGGTTTGCTTGGTCCATCTTGCCGCCAATGAGTCCGCGGTAGATGGCGTCGATGATGAGGTCCTGTCGAGTCACAACATATGCCGTGAGCACGCAAGCATCCGTTTAAACGTGTCAATATCCACCACACACACACACACACACTCACACTCACTCACACTCACTCACACACTCACACTCACTCACACTCACACACTCACACACACGCACTCACACACACACACACACTCACTCACACACTCACACTCACACTCACACTCACTCACACACACATACACCCTGCATGCACACGCTGCTTATGTTGTGTGCACACCTCAAGTTGTCTTGTGTCTGCCGTGTCCAACTGTTCTTGCATGACTTGATAAGGCACCCTCTGCGAAGCGCGATGAACAAGACCCAGTCAAGTCGACAACAATGAGAATGAAGGTTAACTTTGAGCACTGTCAGTGGTTAGCCTCGTGTTCACCGTGCGACAGCCAACATACCTTGAGCTGTGTTGCGAGGGAGACGATGGTGAGCAGCTTCAGCTTGCGTGCCTGCTTATCATTCAACTCCGGCAACTCTGCAGCGCGTGCTGCATCGACCAAGACCGTCAAGTTGGAGATGTGGGCGTGACAGCGAAGATATAGCCGTGACAGTGGGGGGGGGGATGTGAGGTGTACACATTCACACACATGTGCGTGCGCACACACACACACACACACACACACACACACACAGACACACAGACACACAGACACACACACACACACACACACACACACACATGCACGCGCACGCACACACACACACACACACACACACACACCCTGACCTTTGTAGTCTGGGTAGGTGCCAAAGGCAAAGAGCTTGAGGAGCTCGAGGTGAGCGGCGTGTGGACCGCCTTCCAACTCCGTCACCTGGGGCAGGTCCAACAGCTCCCCAAACGCATGCACATCTGGCGCGCTCGTCGCCTGTTCACATCCACACGCACACATACAAGGGCCATCATGCGTGAGAGGTGGCTGCACGCTGCGTGGCATGCGCGCCTTCACACCCCCCCCCCTGCACCAGCTGCACCAAGCGCACACTTGCACGCAACGTACAGCGCACCTTCTTGATGATCTCCCTGCAGCCTGCACCGCGCGCCGACTTGGCGAGCAGCAGCACAGCGTCCAGTCCACTGTTCGGGTCCATCGTCGTCGTTGTGTGTGTCGTCTTGTGAGTGAGAGAGAGAATTGAATTGATTTGTGTGTGTGTGCAGAGAAGACGAGGAAGGACAGCCACAACAACACCCAACAACACAACACCCACAACGCACTGACCCCCTGCAACCCCCCCCCCCCCAATCCTCCGTCCCTTCCTCGCTGGTGGCCCTGTATTGCCTGCCGCACACTGATCCCACCGAAGACATGGTGGGAGGAGGTCGAGGCGGTGTGCTCGACCGCGCCACGGTGCTGATGTGCGCGGCCAATATCGGCATCTCCTACTGCGATCGCGTGAACATTGCCGTGGCTGCCGTAGTCATGTCGACCACCTATCACTGGTCCCACATCGACCAAGCCACGGTGCTCGCTGCCTTCTTCTACGGCTACGTTGGATCACAGCTCATCGGGTGCGCTGTCTGTGTGTGTGTGTGTGTGTGTGTGTCTGTGTGTGTGTGTGTGTGTGTGTGTGTGTGTGTGTGTGTGTGTGTGT
>NW_004754893.1:280921-282608 GCF_000188695.1 Salpingoeca rosetta | reverse complement strand
GTGTATGTGTGTGTGTGTCTGTCTGTGTGTGTGTGTCTGTCTGTGTGTGTGTGTGTGTGTGTGTGTCTGTCTGTCTGTGTGTGTCTGTCTGTCTGTCTGTCTGTCTGTCTGTCTGTCTGTCTGTGTGTGTCTATGTGTGTATGTGTGTGTATATGTGTGTGTATGTGTTTGTGTGTCTGTCTGTGTGTCTGCGTGTGTGTCCATGTGTGTTTGAGTGTGAAAATGTACGTGTTGCCTTTCAGACTTCCTTCTGCCTGCACCTGTGTCCACACGTGTGATCGTGTCACCGCTGCTTGTCCAACCGCAAATCTCACAACTCCAATACCATCGCCCTCACCCTCCCCCATAATCGTCCCAACACCGTGATCACGACCAGTTGTGCGGCGGCTGATGGGTGGCGGCGGGTACGGCCTTGCGCTGCTGTTCATGCTCCTCTTCCTCAGCACGAGTCTCGATTGGGCCCGCCTCAAGGCATTCTGGCTCACAATGGCGCTGGGATCATCAGCCATCACCGCAGCAGGTGTGTGTCTGTCTGTCTGTGTCTGTCTGTCTGTGTCTGTCTGTGTCTGTCTGTCTGTCTGTCTGTCTGTCTGTCTGTCTGTCTTTGGTGGTACCTCCCTTCACCTGCCCTCCCCCCTTCCACCTCCTTTTCCTTCATAGGCCACGAGGCGAACAAGCTTGACGTGGCACCGCCGGAACTCACGGGATTCTTGCAGGGCCTCTCAAACACCCTCGCAGCCTTTGGCGGCGTCGTTGGTGCGTGGGCATGTGTATGTGTATGTTTCTGTACATATGTGGTTTTGTGTGTGGTTTTGCTTTGCGGCCGCCTCTATCTCTGTCTCATGACAAGCACACATACATACGCACACACTTGTTTCGCTGCCGCTCCTAGGCGTTCCACTGGCTGCGCGGCTGTACGAGCGCTACCATACGTGGGGGAGCGTGTTTGGGATGCTTGCATGCATCTATGCAATCGGCGCCATCACAGCCGTTCTCTTCGCTCGCGCGGACCGAATCCCACTTGCCCAACTCTTGTAGCAGGGACAAGGTGCACGCACTTTGTGTGTGTGTGTGTGTGTGTGTGTGTGTGTGTGTGTGTGTGTGTGTGTGTGTGTGTGTGTGTGTGTGTGTGTGTGTGTGTGTGTGTGTGTGTGTGTGTGTGGCTGTCTGTCTGTGTGTGTGTGTGTGTATGTCTGTCTGTCTGTCTGTCTGTCTGTCTGTCTGTGTGTCTGTGTGCCTGTCTATCTGTGTGCATGTCCTGGCCCTTGCTCTCCCTCCCTCTCCCCTGTTTTCTCTTCTTCTTTCTCTCCTCCCTTCTCTCGCTCGTGTTATGCTAACCAGCGCCGTTCATTCATATGTGTACATAACCACTAAACAACGAACAACAAGAGAAGATGCAAGCAAAGGAAGCATGTGCAAGTATGTGTGTGTGTGTGTGTGCCTGTGTGATGGTGTGCATGTGTGTGTGTGTGTGCCTGGGAATATGCAACGCGACGCCAGTGCGCATCGTCACTCCTCGATGGATTCGACCTCGCGGGCAGATCGGATGAGACCACGTTCCTTCTTCCCCTTCTTCTCCTTCTTCTTCTTCCCGGCCTTGCCCTGCGGTGCGTTCTTGCTCATCATCGCAGCGTGTGTGCGCCAAGTTTTGCTCGCGGCGGCGCTGGTGGTGAAGACGATGGTGGTG
>NW_004754893.1:274722-277222 GCF_000188695.1 Salpingoeca rosetta | reverse complement strand
GTTATCACAACTCCATGCTCGAACCACAGTCGCCAGCGCCCCGCATACACACGCACACGCCCGTAAACACGCACCCACCCACCCATGTACACGCACACACACACGCGCGCACACGCGCACACACACGCGCGCACACACACACACACACACACACACACACACACACACACACACACACACACACACACACACACACACACACACACCATCGAGAGAGCAGATGAAAGGTTTGGCGAACACACGCTCCAGTTTGACTGTTGACATCCCAAGTGTTGTGGTGCGCGTGGCAGGGAGTGAGCTGGAATCGAAATGTGATGGGTGGTGTTCGTGGGCAAGGCACCAACACGAGGCAGGCATCTCACGCCGCACCGGAGTTCAGGGCGCGCTTGTACTCGCGAGCAGCTTCGAAAGGGTGCAGCTCTGGGGCTGTGTTGCGCTGCATGCGCGGCAAGTCGTGCTTGCTCCTGCCGTTGCATGAAGAAGCGTGGTGGGCGGTGTGAGAAACAAGACGAGCGAGAAACGAGGGAGCAACGACAAGGCCGCAGTGTAGCTGGTGGTTGACACACACACACACACACACACAAGCACACACACACACAAGCACAACTTACTGTCGCACGACTTGATCTTCGTCGCGCCTCAACACCTTGACCTTCATCGTGTCTGTGTTGTGTGTGTGTGTGTGTGTGTGTGTGTGTGTTGCAAACACGTGTGTTGTGCGCCGGCCGGTTCAGGTGGAGCGATCGTCACTACTTTTTGTGGTGTGGAAATTCGTGACAAAACGCCTAACAGAGGAATCATGGATATTATCATGGATTTTTCGACTGGGGTATCGCTGGCCGGTAAATTCAAAAAAAGATGTTGTCGTCGTGGGAGTTCAACTCTCCCAGCCAGGTAAGAGAGTGAGAGGGTGGCCTGCAGAGCAGACGGCGAGGGAGACACCAAAAGTGCCTTGCAGCACGCAGCGTGTGCGATGGTGACGGCCCAGCATCACTTGTTGTCGAAGCACTTGCCAGCCCGATTGTGGGCTTGCACAAATGCGCGCGCTTTTTGAGTTGCTCACACATGTACACACGCACACACACATGTACGCCTGCACACACACACACACACGCGCACACATGATGGACGATGCAAGGGAGAGGATTCAAACAACAGTACCGCAATGTCCACCTCTGAAAAGGGGAAAACCAAAGAGCCTGAGCTCATGACAAGCCTGCCGACAAACGTGGTGGGCTATTGTTTGGGTTGTGTGCAAACGTGTGGCGAGAGCCCGAGAGGGCGCGTGTATGAGTGTATGGTTCTGTCCATGTACATGTGCTCACCTGTTTATGTGTGAGTGTGTGCACCTGTGTGTATGTTTATGTATGTGTGCATGTGTGTGTGCGTGTGTGCACTCGGAAACCATCATCACCGCCCTCTTGGCGCCAAAATTGTCTACGTGCACACCAACCATAATCTCACTTTGTGGGCACCTGCTGTACCTTGTTCAATCGACTCGTCCTCTTTCCTTTCAGGCTGGCGTTCTTGCGCGCGCATATCTGCAAGCAGCAATGAAAGAGTACGAGAGCCTTTTCAAGGGCACTCTGCAAGACTGCACGGTATCATACCGCGCCTTCGCCGAGCAGATCAGCACAATTGCAGGCCGGCATGGGATCGAAATCAGTTCACCCGGCCCTCTCGACAACGAACCCAACGTCAGGGATTATGTCGACATCATGCTGGAGGAGCCCTTCACCGACAACATCAAGGCCCTGCTTGAGCAAGTCCGCAGTGTGCTGGATGAAACGACGCCGACGCCACAGGTGACCTTGAGGGTTGCACAAGGGTTCCTTCAGAAGCTTGACAACGTGACACGCAAAGGGCTGTCTAAAGAGCAACGGCAGTTTCGACAAGGTGCGCCTGTCTCACTCAGCCTTGCATGTGCGGCTGCGTGACCAAATGGGCTGATGCTTGTGTGTGTGTGTGTGTGTGTGTGTGTGTGTGTGTGTGTGTGTGTGTGTGTGTGTGTGTGTGTGTGTGTGTGTGCATCGGTGTTGTTAGATTACTGCGAGCGGCCCTGCGCTTGGGTACTCTGGTTGACTGACACGTTGCTGGCGGATTGTTTTGAACTCATATTGGCTGTTTGGTGTGGTTCGTGTAGATTTGGAGTCAAGCGTGACCCCCAGCAGCGCTGCCAAGGAGAAGGAGAAGGACAAGGACTCGGCCCACAGAACAGTCTATGCGCAGCCGTTCTCTGCCGAGCTTCTCTGCCCCAACTGGCACCTGCACAACAAAGGGTTTCAACGGGCAGTCGATGAGGGCACAAACACGGGTAAGGTCGTTGTCGAGCATGTGCTTGCTTGCTGTGTACACGTGTACATGTGAGCGTCCTTTCCACGAGAGAACGTGGCACATGCGTGTGCGTGTGTGTGTTTGTGTGTCGGTGCTGACGCATGGTGGTTGAGTCTTTGGCGCTCGTGCGCGGGTGTGCTGGCACTGGAAGGGAATACCTCTCTGT
>NW_004754893.1:265295-271121 GCF_000188695.1 Salpingoeca rosetta | reverse complement strand
TGTGTGTGTGTGTGTGTGTGTGTGTGTGTGTGTGTTTTGTGGGGCTGGAGACGATGATGGTTGCTTCCCTCTCTTTAAAGCGACCCTCGAGTAGTGTGATGTTCGTGTTATGTGTGTGAATTGTGATGCATTAAATGGCCCTAAGCCGTGAATCCTCGTACACAATCAACCACACACAGACACACACACACACAACAACAACACACGACAAAACCCACACAGATACACACACACAGGCCTACATTTTGAACCGACTTCGTTCTCAGAAGCCCGTTGGTCAAGTATGTGCACTCTGGAGGGCCGATTGAAGGCTCGAGGTGAAGCGACCATGGTTGATGCACTAACGCTGTGTACAAGCGGCACCTCGTACCGTGAAGGTGGAACGGCAGAATGGCGTGGAAGATCACCGACAACCGAAACCAACCCACAAATCCTCCAGATCCTCTGCAGTTAAGTCTTCAGTTCATTCAAGGTTGACAACAACAATCACAGTTTCAACATCCGCAAACGAAAGAGGGCGCATCTCCAGTTCGCATTGTGTTGCTTGCAAGCACGACGCTTCTGTTGTGCAGTGCGCACTTCCCATTTCACCAGATAGAGCCACACCAAGCGAACAGGTGTGGGAAGAGAGAGGGCGTGCGTTTTGGTTTTGAGGCGGTGTTGCACGCTGACGACTGCACCGAGCTTGGGTGTTGGTCGCACTCGCATGTCTTCGCGGACGCTCATCTGTGGCTGTAGTTGCTTTGGGCTTGCTTGTTCCCGACGCCGCATGTAGGATGTATGAACACCAAACACATCAGTCGCCGTCATGCGTCGTTGTGCTCGTCTCCCTTCTTGTGTCATTCCGTGCCCTCATTTTGATCGGTGTGACCTGTCTCCCCCTGCCTATGTGTGCTGCAGAACAAGCACAAGATGCAGATTGCAACGCTCGCGCGGGTGGCCATCCTCCTGGCGGTGGCCACTGCAACGACAAGCACGTACGCCCTGCTTCCTGGCGAGTGGTACCCGGACGGGAGCACGGAAGCGCAGGTGTCTGGAACCGCTGTGGACTACATTGACCTTGGAACAGCACAGTACAACGCGCTCATCGACTTTGAGGAGTTCTACCTCAACTCCACGGTACGGCCCAAAACGCATGGCTGCCTGGAACTGCGTGTTTGCATGTGAGCATGTGAGCGAGGTGTGTGTTGTGAGTGTGTTGTGAGTGTGTGTGAGTGTGTCGTTGGACGCACGAATCATTCCACTGCTTTGAGCTTCAAAATATCGTTGCACTTATCGACACACGCACACATACACGTACTGACGCACACTGACACACTAACACACACACACGCACACATACACGCACTGACGCACACTGACACACACTGACACACACACACGCACACCGACATCCCTCCCCCCTAAATTCCCGCTTTCACTTTGTTTTAGGGTACGTCGAGTCCAGTGACGTTTGCGAGCAGCACGTTCCGCCTCATGACGGAATACCTGGCGGAGAAGCTCACGGCGCTGGCCTTGGATACCCCCGACACCATCGTCATTGTGCAAGGCTTCGCTCCACGCCCCACAAACCCAACCCGCCCGCCGGAGCTCACCGACATTGGCCGTGGCCTGCACATGCGGTATCTCAACAACGGTAGCCTCACCAACTTCCTCTCCGACTTGGCAAACCGCAGCATCGAGGCCGGGTTTGATTTCGTCGCCATCCCGGGCCAGGGCAGCTACGTCAACGTCAGCGTGCCAAACGTCAACTGCGGCCGAAGCGCGGTCGACCTGCTCTTCATCCTCGATGGCTCCGGGTCCATTGGCTCCTCAAACTTTGAGACCATGCGCCAGTTCACCGCCACCGTCACCTCGTTCTTCGACGTTTCGCCCGACACCACGCGTGTTGCACTCATGGTGTACTCGTCAAGCGTGACGGAAATCTTCGACTTCAGCTATGTCCTCTCCAATACCAGGGACGAAATCATCACCACCATTCGCAACACCAACTACCCAGGCGGTCAGTGTGTGTGTGTGTGTGTGTGTGTGTGTGTGTGTGTGTGTGTGTGTGTGTGTGTGTGTGTGTGTGCAAACGTGTACATGTGTGGGTGTGTGTGCAAACGTGTGCATGTGTGTGTGCTCCCTGTCCCATCATGGGTGCTTGCCCGCGTACCTGCTTGTGCCACACCATCTTTGGTGCTCTTCGTGTCATCTGCTCCCCCATCCTCACCTTCTCCTTGTAATGCTCTTGCTTTGTGAAAAGGCGGCACCCGCACTGGAAGTGCCCTCGACTACGCGCGCACCAACATGTTCCTCACATCTCGCGGCGTGAGTTCCTGCACTATTGTTTGTCTTTTTATCCTGTGTGAAATGAGCAACACCTTCGTTTTGCCTTTCTCTGTCTCTCACATGTGCTCACTCTCACTGCTGAAACGTGATCCCCCACTACACACGTGCGCCACAGGCCCGCCCGTCATCAGCTGGTGTGCCACGAGTGGCCATTGTCATCATCGATGGCCAGTCTGGCGACTCTGTTGCTCAGCCTGCCGAGAACTTGCGCAATGAGAACGTCAACATCTTCGCCATCGGTACGCCCCTGCCGTCTTGCACGCGGGGGGTGCACGTGCACATGTGTTTGGGCCTGCGTTTGTTTTTTTTGTTTTTTTCTGCATGCACATGGCACACTACCGATGCATGTGCGTTCCCCCACGCCGATACACACACACTCTCTCACTCACTCTCTCTCTCTCTCACGCTGCTGTTCGCTCGTTGGTTGCGTGCAGGCATCTCTGGTGCGGATGTGAATGAACTCAACATGATTGCAAGCCCGCCCATCACGAACAACGTCAAGTTCATTGACACATTCCAGGCGTTCAGCCAACTCCCCGCAGAAATTTCCCGCGCAAACTGCGAGCAGCCGGCCGTTGTCAGTGCCACCGATGAGGTATGGGCGGCGGCCTGGCTGTGTCTGTGCGTGTCGTGTGCCACCGCACACATACACACACAAATTTTGTCTTCTTGCCTTGCTTCCCTGTCTTATGTTATCGTGCATGCCTCTTGCCTTTCCCCTGGCTCATCGCCCAAACCCACCCGCTCCCCTTACTCACGTGGCTTCTACGAACTGCACGTTCAAATCCAAATCAACGACACGCAGCGTTCAGATCCAAATCAACGACACGCAGCCTGGTGAGATTCGCTTCTTCCGACCAAACCCAGTCAACCTCTTTGACAACGAGACGTACGTCATTTGCTAGTGCTGGTTTGTGTGTGTGTGTGTGTGTGTGTGTGTGTGTGTGTGTGTGTCTGTCTGTCTGTCTGTCTGTCTGTCTGTCTGTCTCTCTGTCTCTCTGTCTCTCTGTCTGTCTGTCTGTCTTCCTCTCTACCTCTCTACCTGTCCATTGCGTGTGATGAGCTGGCGATGCCTGCGCCATTACGTGTTAACTGTTCCAAGCACACAACCACAATCACCCCCCCCCTTTTCTCACACACACCTCCCCACCGCCACCTACTTGGCAACTGCGACCCTTGGTTCGCTTCAACAGCGACGTGTTTGTGAGCGTGACCTCGCCCAACCCGGGGCCCTTCAACTTCGACTATGTCATCATGAACGACGAGCCCCTCAAGACACTCAATGTGCGCAAGACATCCAGCCAGGTTGTCTCCATTGCCGTGCGCAGTCGCCTCACCCTCCTCGGCCGTCGCCGCGCAGAGGACACCATCAGCTATCGCCTCCGCGTCTTCAACGACCTGTTCAACGGGCCAGCCTCGCACACCATCATGGTCACGCCCGCCCGCAACCAGCGTGGTGCCCCCATCTTCGACGCGCCAGAGGCCATCAACTTCCCCGGGTACAGCTTCACCTATACCCTGACAGGCCCGGGCAGCAGCATGTTCGACATTGACGCCAGCACGGGCCGCATCACCCTGCGCGATCCACTGCCAGATGGCACGCAGCACGTCGTCACGCTCACGGGCACATCCGGCAGCATTGTGGGCGGCCTTGCGCTCATGGTCACCACGGGCCAGCCCACAGCAGAAGCAGCAACAGCACCATTCACGGATGTTTCTGCGACTGCGCACGGCGACCTGCACATTTTGACCACTTCGGACGCGCGGGTGTGGGCACCATGCAGCACAGCGGCTGACATGGGTGCCCCAGCGGTCGCTCCTTTCCCAACTCTCTTCGTGGGGGAGGTGGACCTGCTACACGCACTGCGGAACATGTCTAATGTCGCGCGCAGCATCAACACGTGGGCCATGCAAGAGGAGACACGGCTGTTTCCTGCAGCCGACGAAGACACCCTGCTGCAACTCCAGGATGCGAGCAAAGCTGCAACCACATGGGCAGCTGCTTCCCTCATGCCAGCGTGCACACCACGATCGAATGATGCAGCTACCCTGCCGGATCACGCTGGTTGGCTAGAGACGGCCGACGATGGCACACTGCATGTCGTCACCCAGGGGAGCTTGCGCTTGCACATCCCTCGCACCGGCACGCTGCGTGTGGGAGATTTCGATGTCGTTGCCGCCTTGGTCAATGCAAGCAACACGCTGGATCGGCTGCGTTTTGGCATCACCGATACCTTGCCATCGTCCTTCACAGAGTCGTTCCCAGCCGAGGCAACAGCCATCGGGCTGCCACTCTCCAACACCCATGATGGCACCGATCCCCCTGCCTTCGCTTCAACCGACAGCCTGCCATTCACGGGCATCGCTGTTGATGACAACAGCGGCGAGCTGCACATGTACAGCGAACGGGATGTGTGCTTCCTTCACACCGCCCACGATGGCAGTGCAGAAACAGATGCTGGCGATGGTGGAGCACCACGTGTTTTGGTTGGTGGCGTGGACATCGCTGTCGCTGTCATGAACGTCACGGCCTTGATCAACACCATAGCGACGCCACTGCAAGCGCTTCTCGACGAGGCCAAATTGACGCTCGACTGCAGCGACCCTGCGTCACGCAACCCCATACCCACCAGCGGCGTGTCACAGGTTGGAAGCGTCGTCAACTGCTGCTGCCCAGAGCTCACCTCCCTCCGCCGCGTGCTCGGTGACGTGCATATCGCCACGGCTGCAACGAGCGCCGATGTTGGGGCGCTGCAAGACGTGCTGGGGAGCATTGTGCTGTCCGGTGGGCAGCTTGCGTCAATGGACTTCGGTGCGCTGCGCACAATTGGCGGGCACGTGCGCATCACAGGGGCGCCCCTGACCTCCATCAACCTCGGTAGCATTGTGTCGATCGGCGGTGATCTTGACCTGCGTGACAACACGGCTCTCACCTCCGTCTCCTTCGGCGACATCACGTCCATTGGCGGGACAGTGCTACTGCCACGTGACACGCCGGGCATTGGCACGGTTGACTTCAGCCACGTTCGCGTCATCCATGGCGATGTGGACCTGACACGAACCGACACGACGCAGGTGCTGTTCGGTAGCCTCACGCACGTGGGCGGCACGATCACCATCGCTTACAACGCCATCACCAACGTTGACTTTTCAGACGTGAGCCACGTTGGCGGCGATGTTGTGCTGATTGGCGACAACAGCCTCGAGAGCGTGTTCTTCAACGCCCTCACACGCGTGGATGGCAGCTTGATCGTCCAGGGATGCACAGCGCTGTCGCAAATCAACACGTGGGAGCTGCATCACATTGGGGGTGATCTGCGACTGAGCAACAATGTCATGCTGCTTTCCGTATCCACAGCTGCACTGCGCACCATTGGTGGGGACTACGATGTGCGGCACACTGCCGTGAGTGCCGTCACCCTCACGCAACTCACCAGGTTGGGCGGCATGCTATGGGTCGACCATGACCTCTTCACGACCATCAACCACGCTGAA
>NW_004754893.1:245295-260295 GCF_000188695.1 Salpingoeca rosetta | reverse complement strand
TGCAGGCAGCTGCACATCTTTGTCCTTGTACTCTGCACACACACACACACATACATGGCAGTGAAGCAGTCGCACACGGGCGATATCACATGAAGGCGGGTAGCCGCAGCCATTGCACAGTATCCATACAAGCATACAGATGTACGGCAAAAATCATACACAATACAAGTAAATCAGCACATTCTCACACTCTTCACCTTTACACACAACACACATTAACACTAACACACAAGCACACACAGACACACAGACACACACGCACACACACGCACACACACAAGCACACACAAAAGCACACACACACACATGACAACAGAAAAGCACAAAAGCACACACAAGCACACACACACACACATACAGTACACAACCCCCGCCGTGCGACCCTCACCTTCGACAAGAGCCAGCATGACGTCGCGCGTTCGCTCATCAGAGAGGTCCAGCATGGCATCGTGTGCGCTCTTGCCGGCGGCGTTGGGCTGATACGGGTCTGCCCCGAACGCAAGCAGCGTCTCCACTGCAGACGTGCGGGAAAACTTCACTGCGACGTGCAGCGCTGTGTCGCGCGTCTCCGGGTCCTGTGAGCAGTGAAGAGAGCGAGGGGGGAAGAGAGTGTGTGTGTGTGCGGGGGCGGGGGCATAAAGGTAGTGGGCGTGTCGATGTGTGTGTGTGTGTGATATGCGATGGTGGTGCCCACAAGGATATCTATCGTTCCCGGCGCGAACATACACACGCACGTAAGCGCACACACACACGCACATACACACGTAAGCACAATGCGTACGCGCGAGCATACGTGCACGCCATCACCTCGGCGGCGACGTCCATGCCCATATCGAGGAGCGTGCGGACGAGGGATGCGCGCCCCATCTGCGCCGCCTCCCGCAGCGCCCGCGTGGACTTGGTGACGCTGATGTCGTGGTTGAGAAGCACAGAGACCACCTCCTCGCGGCCGAAGCGAACAGCAATGTCGAGCGGCGTCTCACCGGCGTCGTTGCGCACGTGCACGTCTGCGTTGTGATCGAGAAGCACCATCACGGCGAAGGTTTGCCCGTTCTGCCAGTGCAAGTTGGCGTGTGCATCGAGGGGTGGATGTGAGAGAGAGAGAGAGCGAGCGACGCACACGACGCACATGCCGCACATGTTGCACATGTTGCACATACATGCAAACACACACACATGCAAATGGCGCACATGCAAACACACACACATGCACATGCACGCACACACATGCACCCACACGCACATGCACACACAAACACATGCACGCGTGCACATGTGTGCACACACATACTTGGACTGCGTTGTGAAGCGGGGTTCGGTTTTCTGCGTTGGCAATGTTTGGATCCGCCCCGTTCTTGAGCAACAACTCCATGACGTCGACGCTGTGTTCCCGCTCCTGCCATGCCGCCATGTGCAGCGCCGTGTTCCTACGATATAACCGGAAACATGTGGGGCGGGGCGTAAGAACCAGCGTGATGTGCATGAAGGGTTGGCAGGTGCAAGGCAACAACTTCTCCCTTTAAGTGCGCAAAACTCTCCAGTTCTCACAGGGCGCATCACGCTCACCCGTCTGTGTCCTGGGCATCAACGTTGGCTCCGTACGCAATCAAGCACGATGCAGCTTCCACGTTGCCTGGGCACGATCATCACAACGGGCGATTTCATGGTGTTGCGCTTAGCTGAGTCCTCGACAACACAGCAGTCATCACACCCAAAGCACACATGCAAACAAGCACACGCATACACACACATGTTCATACACATCCATGCAAGAACATACACCCAGACATACGTTGCGCACACATACTGCAAACACACACACACACAGTAATGACTAACCTCCGAGAGCAGCAAGGATGAGGGGTGTGCTGCCAGTGTCATCACGCAGATCGATGCGTACACCCGGTGCACATGGCTTCACTTGCAACGACCCGTCGTCGTTCTTGTCCAGCACGAGCGTGGTTGCCTGCCAACACGAAACGCGATTGAAGGTAATGAGCGTGAGTGCGAGGCTGGTGTGCTCACGCTGAGGACCACCCCTACACACACACACACACACAACACAGTGAACAGACGTTGGATGCGCCGTCTCCAGCTGGCTTGCGCTTTCGTCGAATGGTGCTTCGCAGCCGGCTCTCCTTCTTGCCAGTCACAATGTCCTGAGGCAAGGCGTTATCATGTGCGTGTGTGTGTCGTGTGTGTGTGTGTGTGTCGTGTGTGTGTGTGCTTGCGTGCGAGAGCCGAGCAGGTACAAAGACAAACAGAACACACACACACACACGCGCACGCATGCACAGGCATGCACAGGCGCTGGCTCGTACAAGCAGCCGGCGCCAGTCGTTGGCCCGTGCTGCCTTCAGCACATCCGGTGGTCTCGGCATGGCTGTTGTGTTTGTGGTCCCTTGTCAACTTGATTTTTATGGTGTCGGGTAACGAGGCAGATGACTGCTTGCGGGCAGGCGTCCAGCATGAACGCCCACACAACCAGCACTCCAACTGCCAATGCAATGGAACTAACGGGAGGAAGGGAGGAGATCACACAATCACATGTCACCACACCATACATCACACATCCACACGACACAGCACACAACAAAAGGAAAGCAGCAGAAGACAACCACCGATTCACCCTCTTCACTCGAAACGGAACAACACACACAACACGAAAAAGAACGAGCAAAGCACACTCAAACATGGGAGAGGGAGAGCGTGGCTGGGTTCTCCTCAAAGGTGCTGACAGGAGCAGACGTCGGTGTCACCTTGTACGAGTCGGATGTCTGGCGCCTGCGGCGCAGCCACAGGAACATCCAGACCACCACCACAAGCAGCACGCAATGCAGTGCAATCAGCACATCTGTAAACAAGCACCAAACAAACGCAGAGAAGAAACACGTGTGTGTGTGTGTGTGTGTGTGTGTGTGTGTGTGTGTGTGTGTGTGTGTGTGTGTGTGTGTGTGTGTGTGTGTAATTGTGTGTGTGTGTGTGTAATTGTGTGTGTGTGTGTGTAATTGTGTGTGTGTGTGTGTAATTGTGTGTGTGTGCATGTGTGTGATAATGTGAGTCAAAACAGAACAGATAGCATGGGCGCAGCAGCTGATGAGCGACTGAGGGCCATGTTTCGTTTGCATTCCGTGATTGTGTGATACCCGATGACCACCAACAACGCGAACCCCAACACCAACGCTGTGATGATGAAACATGGCTTCCGTCATGTGTCACACGACGCACTTCTCTCTTCAACAGATACCTCTGCACCGTCCCACACTCACAGATTGGCACGAGGATGTTGTCGTCATCGCCGCTGCCGCTGTTGTTGTTGCCAGAGCCAACGGTGGTTGCGTTTGGGCCTGCTGTGCTGTTTGTCGACCGCTGCTGCGCCATCATCGTCACCTCCATGTCTGTCAGCGGCGAGAGGCGACGGAGAATGTTGGACTGGGAGAGCTCCGTGGAGTTGGGGTTGGAGACGATGGTCTGCAGCAGATCGGCAAGTGCAGATGCCGTCTCCTGGCTCGTGGCACGGCGACGGGAGTCTGTGAGCTCCTCAATGGTTGGTGACAGCAGGTAGATGTCCACGTGGATGCCCAAGTGGTAGTTGGACGGGTCTGTTGGCGAGATGGCAATCACCTTCACGCGCGCCTGGCTGATGCCAAGCGCATCGGCAATGTCGCCCTCAATGATGTTGGTCACGTTTGCAAAGGCGGCCGACGACGTGTTGTAGAACTCCTGCTCAAACGGAACCTCCAGCATCAGGCCCGTCACCTCGACCGTGGCGGAGCTCAGCGCAAGATCTGCAAACTGGAACAGGTGCGTCAGATCCTGCTGCACGCGGTTGCCATACGGGTCCTCAACGGTTGTGAGCAGCAGGCGCGCAGACCGGGCGTTGACCTCGTCCCAGGAGAACCCGCGGCGAAGGGACATGGTGATGCGGCGGCCCTCGCACACAATGACCATGTTCGTGTTGTCGAACACGCGGTCCACCCCCGTCACCTCCATGCGCACGCGGAACCAGAACGGCTGCGCGCACTGCAGTGGCTCGTCAAACTCAAACGCAATGTCATCGCCCGGCTCGTACACGCCGTCGGCAGGCTCGGGGTATCCCAGCACCTGGGGCGCCGTGCGGTCAATGACACCGAGTGCCGTGATGGAATACTGCTCGTCAATGCCATCGGGCACCTCGTTGACAGACGCCTGGCACTGCGCGCGGATGCGCAGGTCGTACTCGCCCTCGCTCAGCGACTCAACGCTCCACCACATGGTGACATAGCCGTAGTCATTCTCGCGCGTGCTGATCTCCAAGGCCTCCTGGTCCTTGTCGCGCGCCAACAGCCACACCGTGGACGTGACGGGCTTGTACTCAACGTACACGCCCGTGAGCCTGTCGTCCTCTGTCCACTTGCGCGTGGCAAAGTCTGAGTTGAACGCAACGAGACGGAGCTCGCCAGGCCGCTCGTCCTTCTCGTCCGTGGCCTTGTTCACAACGAAGCGGCCTTCCTCTCCAACCTCACCAACCAGCTGCACGGGTGAGCACGGCTGCAGGAACTCCACCTCCAGCGTCACGCGCACCTGCGCTGCGGCCTCGTCGCTCAGGTACCCTGTCTCCGCCAGCCGCTCCTGCTCGCACAGCGACGAGAACCACAGGTCAACCGGGTCGTACTGGTAGGCTGACGGCCCACGCTTCATCACCACCGTGATCTGCGTGGCGCCAGGCGCAAAACCAACGTAGTCGATGGGCGCCACCAGCGACCGTCCGTTCACGCTGATCTCCAGGCCATCCTGGTTCTCGCCATTGACCGCATACAGCTGCATGTACGTCGTGTAGTCGCCGTCGTTGCGCAGCACAATCTCAAACACGGCTGGCTCGTTGGGCAGCACGGGTGCCTCTGGGCGCTTCAGCACCGTCATGCCAGGCTGCTCCAGCGCAAGCGTGTTTTCCTCGTGCGGGCACGACGACTGGCCAGAGGCCGTGTGGAACACCAGCGTGTTGTAGTCGGGGTGCTTGAACACTTGCACATCAAACACATCAAATGGGTCGGGGTCGCCAAGCTGTCATGGTGGTGGTGATGTAGTGAAGCGGCAGTGTGAGGTAATCATCACAAGCAAGCATGAGGGTTGGCAGGGGGCGGTGGCAAAAATGTAAACACAAGCATACAGTCACACAGACACACAGACATACACACTCAGATACTCACACACTCACAAACATTCACAAACACGCAGGTACTTGCTCGCGCACCGTGAATTCGACATGCTCCTCCTCCTGGTATCCTTCCTGGTCTTCGTGGGACGAGGACCACTTGCCAATGCCGAGTGGAGTCAGCTTGAACTCAGCACCGACACCTGCAACATTGAGAAGTGCAGAAGAGAAGAAATCGTGTCAGATCGGGCATGATGGTCCCGGCATGGTTTGAACCAGCATTGGCAAGTCAGAGCGCACGAAAATACACCACGCACGCACGCACGCACGCACGCACACACGCACACACACACACACACACACACACACACACACACACACACACACACACTGACCTGATGACGCAATGTCAAAGGAGATCTCGGCACCGCCCTGAAACTCATGCTCGCGCATGGTGCCATCCGTGACAGACTTGTCCACGCTCGTGTCGTAGGCAAAGGTGTACGTGGAGCCGCCACCAGAAAACTTGATCGTGTTGATGGCTTTGAGCCCAGTCTGCTGTGTGTCTGTGGCAGCCGTGTCGTTCAGCTGCAACGCAGACTCAATCAACTTGTGCGGGGCGAGGGCAATGCCCTTGTTCATCTGCCCGTTGATGTTGTTCTTGCCAGAGAGGCTGAAGGTATCGGGCGACCACAGCTGCTGAATGGCATTCAATTCGCCGTTTGCAGCCATGTCACGCACCTCCGTGTTGCGGGCGAGATTCTCCTCCCACGCGTCAATGGCGTTCTGCAGCTCCGCCTTCATGTCCTCCGAGTCGCCGTTGGCATCGGCGTTGGCGAGGCGTGTGCGCAGGTCTGGCAGTTCCTTCGTCTCAATCTCGTACGCGGACAGCCACGCCATTGCCTCGTCGTTCTCGCCGCTCGCAAGCGACCACGTTGTCTCCGTTCGCAGCGTCACGTCGCATGTGTCCGTGTCAAACTCCACAATGTCCGTGTCAAGGAACATGACGTTGAGCGACGGCACGAGGAACATGTCGGAGCGCTCGCCAGCCAGCACCTCGGCCTCACTGGTCGTCACGTCCAGGCTGAACGACCACACTTTCTCCGTGTCGTAGTTGTCGTTGCCGTCCTTCGAGCCAAACAGGTTTGTGGTCTCGGCCTTGATGGTGACGGGTTCTGTCTTTGCCGTCAGCAGGTTGATGCAGTTGGCAGCGCCAAGACCAACACACAGGTCAAGCGTGGCGTCCACCTTAAAGGGCGTGATTTCGAGCCCAAAGAAGAACCCACCATACTCCTCGTACGTGTCGCTCTCAATCTTGTAGTTGGCGTACGTGTTCGAGTACGTGGCGGAGGACAGGCCACCAGGCGGGTCCTGCACCACCAGCAGCGGTTTGTAGCGCGGAAAGGGGATGGACGCGCCCGTGCCCTGCGCAACATCGCCCGTCACAATCACATACAGTGACTCTGTCACGGGGTCATGTGGCAGCCGCTGCATGGTGGCGCGGAAGAGCTTCGTGTGCGGGTGGTCGCTGTCCAACGCCTCTGGGTTGGTCTGCGGCGACCCGGTCAAGATGTAGAACTGCACACGCGAGTTCGAGAGCGTGTCACCAGACGCCGTGGACGTCGTGTCCATGATCACAGGCATCTCGCAGGGGTAGTAGCACCGCTCCAGCAGGCTCAGCTGCGAATTGGTGAGTGATGGCATTGTCTCGTTCAGCACGGCCACCGTGTCTGGGGACTCGCCAAGGTGGTTCTCAATCTCAATCGTGCCCGGCACAACATCGCACGTGCCAACGCTGTCGCCGTAGTCCTCCGTCACCTTGATGGTCACCAAGGTCTGAGTGTTCTGCTGAATCACGCGCAGCGGCGTGCCGTCACTGTACGAACAGCTGTGCGACTCCTCCGAGTTGAAGGAGATGTCCAGCGTTGGTTCGGGATGGTACTCGAAGCGCGCGTACTTGAGCGTGTTGTTCATGTTCTTTGGGTCACGCAGGTCGACGTACTGTGAGCGGGATTCGCCCAGCGTGGCGGAGAAGTAGCGTGTCATCTCCTCACGCACGTTGCCGTCGCGTACGAGCCGCTTGAACCGAACAGTGATGATCTGGGCAGGCAGGTCCCACTTGGAGACGCGGTTCGAGGTGCGTTCTGTTCTCACCCAGGTTGGGCAGTTGTCGTAGCGGAACTCGATGGTGGCGCGGCCTAGCGTGAGGTTGCACTTGCCGCCCGCCACGTCCACCGTCGCCGTGTCTGTCGTCACGTCCTTGAAGTCGATGCGTTCCCACAGCTTGTCCTCGGTGATGTCGTAGTACGGGGTGCTCACGTCCTGCGACGTGACAGGATCCTGGCGGATGTAGTAGCCGCTGGGGGCGTTGGGCGTGTTCTCCGTGTACGTCACACGCTTAAAGGTGTGGGAGGAGTTGCCAAAGGTGACAAAGGTGCCGACAGAGGCGCCCAGCACGGCCTGTGCCGTGTAGTAGCCCTGGGCATCGGTGATGGCGCAGCCAACAACATAGTCGCCCTGGTTGCGGTCGTACAGGCACACCTCCACGTCCTTGAGTGGACACCCGTTGCTGTACCCCTGGTGCTCCGTGCCCTCGATCGTGACGCGGCCAGAGAAGGGCATGGTTGTGGTGTCGCGGATGTCCACCTCGTGGTCGAAGCGAAGATGTTCGACGACAACCGTCGTCTCCGTGCACGCCATACCGCCACAGGAGAAGGTGTGCTCGATGCTGCCCGTGTACTTGGAGAAGCTGAGCGTCATCGTCTCGTGCAGGGACGTGATCTGGTCGGTGATGATGTGGATCTCAAAGAAGCCGTCTTCGTCTGTTGTGCGTGTGCCCGTGACGCCGCCAACCTCGAAGTTGACCTCAACACCTTCCACAGCCAGGTGGATTTCCTCAGAGTCAATTGTCACCTGTCCGCGCACAATCGCCTCCCACTGGATCGTGAGGTACTTGCAGGTCGAGGCTGATGCATAGCCCTGTGTGGGGTGCGCAGTGGGATGGACAGAGAGGATAGATAACAAGGGGAGGTGTGATGGGGTGAGTGTGAGTAATATGGCAGCGTGTGCAAGTGTCGTCGGTGAGAGTGAGTCAGATGATGGTGGAGGGTCAACAGTGTGGGTGACATGTAAACTGCACGCGCACACGGCATGTACACCAAGGACAAGCGAATACGTTTGATTCACAGCCCACATTTCACGAGCACCTGCCACGCAACGCAATGCTACGCACGGAGCTGTCGTAGTCGACGGGGTTCGTGGCAACGACGCAGTAGCGACGCGACACGCCTGGTGCCGTGCCCACATAGCGGCGGAAGTAGGTGGGCAGCGCCTTCTCGTGGTAGCTGGTGGGGTTCGTGGAGGTCGTCGTGCGAGCGTTCGCCGTGGCACAGTAGCCGTCGCCAACGAAGATCATGGCGCAGTCCGAGTCGTCGGAGCATGCTTGCATGCAGTCGTCCTTGGACCCATCAAGGTAGTACGTGCCACTCACACCCGTGCTGGACACGGTCAAAGCCGCGTAAGAGTCTGCACTGACATCGTCTTGGCTGACACTGGCGAAGTGGGGAAGTTTCAGCTGGTGGCACACGAGCCCTGATGTTGTCTGCTGCACGACGATGCCAATGCACCAGTCAGATCGCTCCTTGCACAGGGTGGCGCACTCGGAAGCACGCGTGATCTTGGTGGAGGTGCCGGTTGCGTAAACCACCTCGTCTGTATCCGATGTTGTCGTGGACTGGAAGGAAGATGTGGATGAGGTTGTCGTAGTGGTGGTGGTGGTCGCAACACCGGGTGTGGTGAAGAGATCCGCACCGCCAGTGGTGCTGGCTGTTGTTGCCTCGGTTGATGTCGACGTCGATGTTGAGGACGTTGTGACCTCAGAGGACGAGGTGGAGGTTGACGTCGATGTCGATGTGGATGTTGTGGACGATGTGCTTGTCGACGTGAAGTGGCCACCTGGCAGTCATGCGTCGGGGGTTAGGTGCGTGCGTGTGTGTGTGTGTGTGTGTGTGTGTGTGTGTGTGTGTGTGTGTGTGTGTGTGTGTGTGTGTGTGTGTGTGTGTGTGTGTGTGTGTGTGTGTGTGTGTGTGTGTGTGTGTGTGTGTGTGGGACGAGTGTGAGTGAGTGAGCGTGTGAGTGTGTGAGTGTGTGAGTGAGTGAGTGAGTGAGTGAGTGTGTGTGTGTGGGGGGGGGTGAGTGAGTGAGTGAGTAAGAGTCGCAGAAGCGGGCGCATACGTGTTTGGATATGCCAATCAGGCTGCCATGAACGCACAGATGCTCAATACGTGCAAGCACAACAGCACGCACACTTCATAACCCTGACCTGAAGCAAGCTCTGACGGGTAGGCGAAGCGGGAGCCGGCAGTGTCAAAGGTGGACGTGACGCGCACGAAGAACGTCCCCTCTGGCATGGCGTAGAAGCTGCCATCGTCAAGCTCAGCGTACACGTCGTCGCGCTGCACGGTCAGGTCATCGTAGACGGTGGTTGGTGCGTGCTCACCACCGCACGTCTCCTCAGAGGTGACATCATAGTTGGCAGAGAGGCCAACACTGTCGCGGAAGAAGCTAAAGCCTGACTCGCAGTAGCTCTGGTCGGTCCAGGAGAAGAAGACGCGACCAAGCGACTGCTGCAGCGCGAGGTCGGAGGGGGCGCCAGTGCGGTCGGATGACAGGCACCCGCAGTGCGTGGCAATATCGCCAGACGACTCGCCGCCCACATACTGCACGCCTGTGACAAGATTGTCGTCGTTGTCGATGGGCGTGATGGTGACCTGGTTCACGTTGAACAAACAAGGACGAGAAGGTGTTGTTGGGGCAGTGAGTGAGGAGGACAAGGTGTCGAGGGGGCATGGAAGTAGTCTTGCAATTGGTAGAGGAGAAGGGAACGTAGACATGCATGCAGTCGTTGAAGCAAGACAAACGCAGCAAGAGAAGATCGCAGGCAGGTAAGACAGGCACTGACACAAACAAAAGCGCACACGCACGCACGCACACACACGCACGCACGCACACACGCAAGCACACACAACACACACGCACACACACACACACGCACACGCACACGCACACACACACGCACGCACACGCAGACCTGGAATCGCCGGCCAGGGTTGAGGCCGGTGAACGTGCGGGATGTGAGAGGGCTGTCGACAGTGACGGGGTAGTTGGGCAGGGTCGTCGTTCCAGACAAGTCGAGTGCCCATTGGCCAATTGAGATCTGCGCGTGTGATATATGGGAGGGGAGTGTATTGATGTGTTAGAGGTGGGGAAGGAGGGAGAGTGGATGAGACACGATAGCAGTGCCCATGCATGTGCACACGCACGCGTGCACACACTCAACACATACACAAACATTTACCCAACTCACGCACACATCAAACACCCCAATGCGCACCTCATATTTGGGGTAGGCGGTCGCATCGGAAATGGCCAGGCTGATGGACGTGGCGCCTTCGGTGACGACAGCGGAAGGGCCGTCAACTGCACGAATCATTGAGGCATGGTACAGCAAGATGAGTAGGGGTTGAGGGGACGCAGTGCTGCAGCACAGAATAAGCACATGAATGTGGCTGTTCACTTGTTCACATGCACGTACTAAAAGCACACGCAAATGGACCCACTCAATCACCCAAACGCGCACAACCACACGCACACACACACACGCACACACACACACACCGTCACACTCGGTGCCAGAGGAATCGATGTCGCCGTATGGACAGTTGCAGTAGAAGCTGCCCTCCGTGTTGACGCAAGTTGCAGGTGAGACGCAGTTGTGCGTGCCAGTCGTGCACTCGTTGATGTCTGCCCAGAGGATGAGAAAGAGGCGTTGGTGAGACTGTGTGAAGGCAAACACGGGTGTATGTACACGTGTTGTGCACACTTGTGTGGTGGAGAGAAACTGCCAACTGCTCTTTTGTGAAATGCAGGGCAAGTACGGCAACAAGCAACCGCGCAACCAACCGTCACACGTGCGAGGAGAACCACTCCAGCTGCCTTCGTTTGAGACGATGCGACACTCGCGTGCGCCAGCAGTTCCGGACGAAGAAAGCTCATAACCATCATCACATGAATCGTACGTGCACTGGTCACCTACAAGTTCGTGCGGTTGAGTCGGGGAGTGAGTGAATAAGTGAGGATTCGTGCGTGCGTGGGTGAAGGAGTCGCGGAGTAACGAGGGAACGTGACAGTGACAACAGCACCGCGAACACACGATGGGCACCAGGATGGACTTGTGCCTACGCACACTCAACTGACCGAATGTTCCGCCGCAATCGCCCGTGACTGTGCCGTGCGTCAGACTGAGAGATCCGCAGCTCACACCTGTGGTGGAGACGGACGAGAGTTAAAGCGTCAAAGAATGAGTGTGTGTGAGGTGAGGAGGTGAGAAGCATTGTCATGGGTGAACCGTGCAATGCAGTGACAACAAGTCTTCGCGCAGCAACACAACAGTCACGTGCAACTGGACGCACGCACGCACACACGTACGGGTGCATCCGTAGGTGCCGGAGCTGACGTAGCCGTCGCTGCTGTCACAGTTGATCTGCGCGTGCCAGGAACAGATGGAGCAATGAGCATGATGCGCGGTGATGAGGTTGGCAACATGGCGGGCAAAGACGAGTTGGTATTGAGGGAAGCCATACATGCTTCTGTTCTTGTGTGGATGAAGTATTGTTGAAGGGACCATGATGGTGGTCAAGACAGCTGTGCTCTCACCTGACAGGTGTAAATTTGCCAGCGGCGATCTTCGTTGTCGTTGTCATGGTACGAAGCAAAGCCTGCAGGCAAGCACACGTGTGTAATTGGGTATCGTGGTTATGCCAACGGTCACTTCAAGTGGTTACATCAACGGGTGAATATGATTCGCTGACTCTGATGCACATGCAAGTGTACACAACACACATGCACAAGTATACAAAGTGCGCACATGCACGCACCAGCGATTGCGTAGCCATCACGGACAGTGTAGGAGAGGGGGTCGTCAAGGTTGTTCTCGTAGCTGCCCTTTGAGCAGTAGTCTGTTGGCGGTTTCAGGTGTATGGCACAGCGAATGTAGCAACCAAGGCAGCGTCAGTAAGCAGAGAACAGCTCGATTCGATGGAAGATGGCAAGGTTGACTGAGAGGTTGCAAGCAGTGAATGGACGAGGCAATGTGTCGGAAGCAACAGTGCCACGTGCAATGTGCAAGGAATCAACACACAAGGCCCATGCACTCACCGAGGGTGGCACCGGTGATGCGGCGGCACCTGAACCTCCAGCGCCTGCAGTGAACACACGATGTACGGTGGAGACAGTGGATGAGAATGGTGGGTGCGGGCCACGGCAAGGGTCAGAAAGGCACGCACAGTTGGTTGCTGCATGGAGCAAATCACACGCAACAAGCACGCAGCAACAACAGCAGCAGCAGGCTTCCGCGAACAAGTGGTGTATCATTCGTACCGATCCTCCTGTGTAGTGTTTTTGTGTGATTGTGTATGTATGATGTGAGCGGTCAAGTGCGAATGATTCAGTGTTAGTGGTTGTGTGATTGTGCATGTAAGCGCGCCTGTGAGCAAGAACTGGGACAAGGACACAAAGTGCAGCGCACACATCAGGGTTCCACTTGTCAAGGCTTGACGCAGGCAGTTGCGCACGCAAAAGGCGTATGGTGTCTTGGTGTGAGGTACGTACTCTGTGCTGCATCGGTGTACGGGCAATACGGGAGATGGTGAGGGGGTGGGAGGTGTCGGCGGGGGTCGCATGTGAGTTGGCATGTTCTGTGTTGATTCGCGAGCAAGGCGAGCACACACAACACAGCATACAACACGTACACACCACAGTACAGGACACGCAGAAACGTGGCAAGAGGATCACGTACGTTGTTGTGGTAGGAATACGCGCCTTCGATGTAGTAGTTGGTGTTGCAGAGATGGTCGAAAGATCCGTCTGTTGTGTGCACGACAGGATCGTGTGAGACGTGTCGTTGAGCGCCACGCGAGCGATCGTGTGACAAGCATGCACAAACAAGCGGCAAGTGTGTGTGAGTGTGTATCTGTGTGTGCTTATGTCTGTGTACGCCTCTCTGCGTGCATGCGAGTCTGCTTGTGCACGACATGACTGACCAAAGTCGTTGAGGTACGACGTGGTGTAGTAGCTGCCGTATCCACTGCCGTATCGGGAGCAGCCGTACGACCAACGGCGATCCTCTCGGTTGTTGCTGTAAGCGGATGAAGAGAAGCATGGAGTGTAGATATCAAGAGCGGTTGAGTGCAGGAGTGCCACAGCCAGCGCAGGAAACAGCAAGGGCGCACAACCACGGCATGGTCTTTCTCCAGCAATGCCCACACTCCGTCCGATCAAGCAGCAAGGCAGCAATGCTCGTCGTACCTGTGATAGGAGTTGATTGACGAGATGCCTTGGCCAGACGAGCATGTGAAGCTCAAGGGATCGTCGACTGTGTGCGTGTGTGTGTGTGCGTGTGTGCGTGCGTGCGTGCGTGCATGTGCGCGCGCGCGTGTGTGTGTATGGATGTGTGTGTGTGTGTATGGATGTGTGTGTGTGTGTGAGCAAAGCCATTCAAGAGGACGACGATGAAGATGATGATGATAGGGAACAAATCAATGTGAAGGACGAGGAGACGCATGATACACACACGCACACATCCCGCTGTCACATCACACAGAACGATCCCCGATCCTACTCACAGTTGTTGTAGTATGCGTTCGCTTGGTGTTGGCAGAGGATGCTTGCAAGCAGCACGCTGCAGAGCAGCAGCATCACGGTGGCTGTCGTGGGTGGCGGCGTCATGGTGGCTGTTGGCTGTAGCCGTCGCCAAGACGGGGTGTGATCGGGTGTCTTCTTGTGCTGTGCTCTTGATCCCACACCAATCCACAAAGCTGGCTGTTGTCAGTAATGGCGAGCTGACGTTTGTGGAGGGAGGAGAGGCAACTTGAAAGAGAACAGCTGTGCTGCGGGAGGCAGTGCGCAGTTCCTTTTTTTTGTTTCTTTGTTCGCAGGCAACGAGAGGCGTTTTGCAGGTTGATGTTGTGAATCGCGCCCACACTGGTGCTGGACACTGACCGTTGGCTCAGTTTGCAGAAGTTTGCACAAGTGCCACGAAATTTTTGTCAAGGATGTTTTGCATGCATGCATGTTGTCGGCATGTAGGACGTCGTTATGCCCCGGTGGTGTCGACAGATGGTTGGCTCAAACGCAAGTAAGACAATCTACGTTCACCGAATCCAACATCGAAGACAAGCAGCATTAAAGATATGATGCCGCTTTGAGGTTGTCTTCAAGTGGCGAAGTGCACGTGGAAGAGGACTCCCTAATCAGTGATTCGGCGATAATTTGCATTTGCTTTCTCATGCTGTCCCGCACAACTGCCTCCACTGGTGGGCGCCAACCCCACACAACACGCACCTCACAACCGCAGAAACCTTTGCAGCACAATCTTTGTCCTTTGGTGTGTGTTGCTGTCCACACCCACGCTTCATTCAAGTGAAGAAGCTTGGGCGGCAGTGCGGGTTTTGATCGTTTTTCTCGCTCGCTTGCTTCCTTCGTTTTGTTGCCTTGCTTGGTTGAGAGTCAACGACCACCGCCAGAAGCACACCACCACCACCACCACCACCAGCCAATATGATGAGGATGGGCGGCCACCTTGTGGTTGCCTTGCTCCTCTTGGCAAGCGTTACTCCAGCGCAGGCATACGTCAACTGCTTCGGTGTGTGTGTGTGTGTGCATGTGTGTGCATGTGTGTGCGTGTGTCTGTGTGCGGTCGTGTCTGTCTGCTTGTGTGCGTGTGTGTGTGTGTGTGTGTGTGTGTGTGTGTGTGTGTGTGTGTGTGTGTGTGTGTGTGTGTGTGTGTGTGTGTGTGTGTGTGTGTGTGT
>NW_004754893.1:225451-244988 GCF_000188695.1 Salpingoeca rosetta | reverse complement strand
GTGTGTGTGCTCGTGCGTGAGGACTTGTGATCGCTTCATCGTTTGCTTCTTCGTCGGCTGCATCGCTTGTTAGATCACTCGTTGCGCCTGTTTAAGCTCACTCACCGCCCCTCCACCCTTATACCGGTTGATCGCCTTCGTTCCACCCACCCACACACGCACACACACACACAAGATTGCTACTTCAAGTACACATGCTCCAGCAGGCGCGCGCTGTATTCCCTGGCCTCGTATCACTCCAACAACCGCGGTATGCTCATCAGCTTGCAGCACACCAATGAGTGTGGCTATGCCTCACTTGTCTCACTGCTTGCATGCTTGATCTTGGTCCACGCTTACGACGTTCGCATGCGCCATCGCCCCATTGTTTCAAACACACTCACTCACACACAACACTCTCTCACAACACACACCCACTCACAACACACACCCCCCAACACTCTCTCACAACACTTTTATCTTCTTTCTTCTCCCTCCCCCCCCCCTCTCCCCTCCCCCCTCTCCCTTCCCCTTGCATCACCAACGCACCACCAGAGGATCGCCGCTGGGCGTTTGGATGCTCATCTGCTGGCGTTGGCACGACAAGCAGCACATCCTCCTCGGGGGCTCTCGATTACAACCAGTATGATCGGCCCGTCTCCTTCACCTGCCCAACAAACTACTATCTCACCACCCTCGAGTCCACGCATTCCAACAACAAGGAAGACAGGTGAGTGTGCTGTGTGCATATGTCTCATCTTTGCTTTGCTTGTTTGCTTGCAGGCACGCATGTCATCGCAATGGCTGGTGGCCCATCAAGTGTTTCTCCACACATACACACCTCACACTCACACTCACACACAACACAACGCATGCACTGTTGCACTGCAGGGTGTGGCGATTCGAGTGCCGCAGGATCGCAAACGCATACCTCAGGGGCTGCTCCACCACGGGCTATCTCAACAACTTTGTGAGCTGCCTGCAACTCATTGAAACCATGGGCCTTGGTGGCCATGTACAGATACACGCACACACACTCGCACAAACACCATCGTTGCTGATTCACATCAACCACCCACGCATATCCTTACTGCGCTGCGCGATTGGATGTATTGAAAGGATCAACCCCTCAGCTTCACCGCAAGCAACGACCGCATCATCACTGGACTGCATTCCTATCACCGTACGTGCAAAGCTGGCGTGCTCGCATGGTCTCTCCAGTAGATGGGCAACTGTCACGCAAGCACTCTAACACACATTCACGCACGCACTCCCACCCTGACACCCACACACTAACACACATTCACACACGCACCCTGACACCCTTACACACACATACATACACACACTCTCTCTCCCAACTCTTGCACTCTTTGTGTCCCTGTTGAGCTCATCCATCTCCCTGTTTGCAATCCCGCAGACAATCATTACGAAGACCGTCGCTGGCGAGTGACAACGTGCAAGGTTGAATGTGATCTGAACGGCAACTACGTCACGCGTGGCGACCGCTACTGCAACAGTCAGTTTGGACGCTGTGTGTGTGTGTGTGCGTGGGCTCGTTGCGTCCTCGTGTGCCGAGTGATAGTTGTGCCATGCTCGGCTGATTTGCTGTGTGCTCGTGCCTATTCCCCTCAGCCATACCACCAGTCTTTGTTCGTGTACATTTCCCTCTTCCTCCTATGTTGCCCTCACCAACTCGCATGCATACTGTACCGCCACCACAGCCATCAGTGAGACCACGCTGTCCCAAGGCTCATACGTCAACAACTTTCATGATCCATTCTATGTGTCGTGCCCTGGTAGCACTGGCATGTACGAAGTTCACAGCTATCACAAGTACGCTCGTTGTCCAACCGAAACTTGTGTCGGGAACGTTGAGTGGTTTGTTGTGGTGCTCCTCCTTGTGTGCATGGACAGTGACGTGGTCAAGTTTGCCGCACAGAACAGTTCGTCGGGGCTCAGCATCTCATCGCTGCATCTGCATATGTTGTGTCACATCACAGCAACTACCGAGAGGATCGGAGGTGGAGGTACTACTGCGGCTCAATCGGAGGCCCCACCGCCGGCACCAAAACAGGGTGGAGCTCTGCAGACTACTCGCTGCTCAACCATCACCACTACTTCTCCTGCCCAGACAATGCCTGTACGTGCGAGTTGGTGGGAGGAGGGGGATAGTGCGACTGGCATTGGGTGTGGAATGAGATATGCATCATGCGCTCGTCTAGTGTGCAACCAGGATCTTGGTATCTCAGGTGACCTTTCATCTGTACCCTCTGCGTTGTGTCTCTGCTGCTGTGCATCACGTGACCAGACACTCACACGCGCGCGCACAACACAAACCAAACAACCACATGCATGGCTGCGTTTTTGTGACAGACATGCGCGGGATGAAGACTGTCTTTGTTGCTGATGCCAACGACCGCGTGTTCAGCTACCAGTGCCAATACATCACCTCCGCCACCCTCACAAACTGCTACACCCAGAACTACCGCAACACATACGACAATCCGCTCTCCTACAACCCCGGCTCGAATAGAGTCCTCACAGGCAAGTGCTGCGTTTGGAACGCGCATTAAGTTCCATCACGCGTGTGAAGCTTGAGAGCCAGTGTGCCACACGATCCCACTTTCGGCTTTGCGTGATTGGTGTCCTCCACGTGTCTCACCGCTCTGCATGTATGTGCTTTCATGATTTGCAGGATTCAACTCGTACTACAGCTCGCCCACCCGGGATCGTGCGTTCAACATCAGATCGTGCCAGGTACGGTCTTCATTGGCGGCCCCGTGTGCCCGTGTGTCGCTTGTGTGCACATTCGTCGCATAAGTTTGGTTGTGCGCGGCTGTGTCTACATTTTGCCGAACATGTGGTTTGTGTACGTCACGCCATTGAAGCTCCATCCATTTACAATGCGCTGGCTGTATGCAACGCAACCAGGTCTCCTGCGCCACGAACTACGTGTCGGACGGCAGTCGCGGATGTGTTTGTGAGTACCGCAGCAACAATTCAATGTCATGGGCAGGGGGCGGTCTCCTCTGTTCATTCGCGTGCACTCATGTGTCATTGACAAGAGCCAAAACACCGCAAGCCCGCACCCACTTCGTTTGTGTTTTTTTTTTTTTTTGTACACGTTTTCTCATTCACACATTCACACTCCCGCGCACACACTCGCTTCGGTTGCCAGTCAAACCATGCCCGGCGCTGTCGCTGTCTTATGGCAGCCTTTCCGGCGACTGCCAAGGCTACCCAGGTGTGTGATCGTGTGAATTGATTGCTTGCATGCACTGGATGAGATGCCATAGATGGATAAATTACATGTGTGCTGTTGCCCCTCCTCGTACTTTGTCACCATGAGCTAATTCACTCAACAGTGGCACCAACGCTGTGTGCTTTTTCTGTGCATCCATGTCTTCCTTCGCAGGCGACGTGTGCTCGTACAGCAGCTGCAATGAGGGCTATGTCTTGTCTTCCACCGGTGTCACCCGCACGTGCCAGGATTCTGGCTCCTGGACAAACAGCGCTGCCACGTGTCAGCGTGAGTACCTTCCAGCGCTGTGTGTGGTTGTGTATGTGTGTGAGCGTGAGTTGGCGTGTGTGTCTGCTGAGTGTGAGTGCGTATGCGCGTGTGTGTATGCGCGTGTGTATGTGCATTCGTGGATTACGCCTTCGTCTGGTCAGCCTTCCTTCGTGGTTTTGTTCATCTTTCTATTGTTGCGTGCTTACAATCATGTGCTGCCGTATCCGTGACCTGACGTGACGTGTGTGTTTTCTAGGGGTCACCTGCGGTTCGCTGTCCCTCTCCCACGGCACCCTCTCCGGCAGTTGCAGCGGCGACTACGGTGTGTGTGTGTGTGTGTGTGTGTGTGTGTGTGTGTGTGTGTGTGTGTGTGTGTGTGTGTTTGTTTGCTCGCTCGCTTGCTTGTTTGCTTGTTTGCTTGTTTGCTTGTTTGCTTTGCTTGCATGCACGTATCTTTTCTCTACCTTTTCCTGCGCCTGTAACTAGTTCCATTGCTTTGCCACCACTTCGTGTGCGCTTACTTCTCCAAACCCACACCACGTACATACATGCGGCCTCCGCCCCCTTTCTGGCAGGCGAGACGTGCACTTTTTCGCGGTGTGATGATGGATATGCCCCGACGTCTGGCTCGACATCCCGCACATGTGGTTACAACGGCTGGTCTGGATCCGCCATCCGCTGCGAACGTGAGATGCCAGCGCCTGTTGTATGTATGTGCGCGCGCGCGCGTGTGTGTGTGTGTGTGTGTGTGCGTGTGCGTGTGCGTGTGTGTGTGCGTGTGCATGTGCCTGCCCCTCTGTCTGCGTGAAAAGCGTTGTGGATCATAAGCGAAAACAAATGTGCAATCACCATCGCAAACATCGCTGCCTGTGACTACATGAACACCCCAACAGCCGTGTCCTGCCCGTCCCTTTCCATCAGCAACGGCGCCACCAGTGGCTCGTGCAACGGCGACTACGGTGAATCACTCATGCACATGTGTGTGCGTTTGCACATGCGCATGTGATGTGCATGTGTGTGCGTTGGTTTGTTTGAACTGCCATCCAATATCAGCAGCTTCTGCCCTTCTTCGCTGGCACAATGCTGTGTGACGCACTTCCAACACACAGCGCACCACCAACCCTCCGCAACGAGACATCATATGCAACCACCACGCTCACCTTTGACTTGACACGCATCCTGCCTTGGTTCGTCGCCTGTGATGGTTTTGCAGGCGACTCGTGCACGCTGCGGTGCAACGTTGGCTATGCATTGACACACAGCGACACGTCCATCACTCGCACATGCACACAGTCGCAAGTCGATGGCAATGCGGCTTGGACCGGCAGCGACGTGGCATGCACACGTGAGTGAATGCTTGTGTGTGTGTGTGTGTGTGGCGAACTTGTGTTCTGCGGATGACAATGTGCACGGCGTATTTGGATATGTGCATCGCCGCTGCTTTGTGTTTAGTCATAGCACTCCCGCCCTGATCCGACGCTCATCTCACGTCCTCACGTGCGACAATGTGTCTGCTACTTGCAGCGATTGATTGTGGATCACTGAGCTTGTCCAACGGACAGCTGGCTGGCGGCTGCAGCGGCTCTTACGGTGCGATTCTGTTGCATGCGTGTGCGTGCGTGTGTGAGCATGTGCGATCACATGTGTTGTGCGACGACGACTAGCTGTGTGCAGATATGTCATCTCTTTGCCTATCACCTCACACCATGCTCATTTGCGTTTTGTGTTTGCTCTTCTTGTGATCCCAGGCGATGCATGCACGTACGACTCGTGCAATACCAACTACGAGCTCTCCGAGGATGGTGATGCAACGCGCGTGTGTCAGCAGGACGGCAACGACGGCGTTTGGACTGGCACTGCCAAGACCTGCGAACGTACGTCATGTGTATGCTTGTGTGCGTGTGTGCTGTGTGATTGTGTGTGTGTGTGTGTGTGTGTGTGTGTGTGTGTAAGTCAGTGTGATTGTGTGTGATTGTGTGGGTGGGTGGATGGTTGGGCTCGAATATGCTTGCGCTTCTGATCCCCTCCCGTTGGCACATGCATGCCTGCAAGCACACCTGTACGTGCGCGCTTGTGCTAACAATGAAACCATCGCTTGTGCTGAAACCAGGCATCAAGTGCCCAACGCTGACCGTGGCCAATGGCGCTGTCAGCGGCGACTGTGATGGCCTGTCAGGTGTGCCATTGCGTTTTGTTTGGGTGGACAATGCTGCTGACGAACAAGAGTAGTTTTCCATGCGGTGCTGTTGTGCTGCGCGATGCCTGCCTTTGTGGATCGTGCTCCCTTGTGTCTCATTCTTTCCCCCAACACACACACACACACACACACACTCTCTCTCTCTCTCTCTCTCTCTCTCTCTCTCTCTCTCTCTCTCTCTCTCTCTCTCTCTCTCTCTCTCTCCCTCTCTCTCCCTCGCTCTCTGTACGCTCTGTGTGTGTTTACAGTTGGAGACGAGTGCACCGTGTCCTCGTGCGACTCTGGGTACTGGTTCTCTGACAGCGGCAGCAGGACGGTCACGTGCACAGAAGTCAACGGCGAGCGCATGTGGTCCGGATCTCTCAACACATGCGAAGGTGAGCAGGCAAGGAGAAAGGAATACAGTTGCTGGTGTGTGTGTGTGTGTGTGTTGCGGTGCACACCAGAGCTTGGCCTCCTCCATCTGCGAAAATCGGCAGAGACTATCTCCATTCGCAATGCTCACCACAACCCAACTGTGGTTGTCCGTATTTCATGGTGCGTGCAGCTGTGACGTGCATGGCGCTGTCGCTGAACCATGGCTCCGTGTCTGGCTCGTGCTCCGGCACTGTCGGTACGTCATCAGAGCAGTTCTGTCAATGCCGGTCGCACTTGATGCGTTGGGGTTCACACGCAGCTGCTGCTTTGCTCCATGCCTTGCGAATGCCACTCCATCGCCATCTCGACGCCCTCTCACATTGTGCGTGAATTCGAAATGCGTGCAACCACAAACAACAACAACAACAACAACAACAACAATAACAACCAGGCGACCAGTGCACGTACTCGGGCTGTGACGACGGCTTCCTGCTGTCGTCTGAAGGCACAACAACGCGCACATGTACTCAGAACGAAGACACCGCAAGCTGGAGCGGCGACGCCAAGAGCTGCTTCGGTTCGTGCATGGATACGTTGTAGTGGATGATGACATGGGCCACTCTACAGCTGCAGTTGTTTCCTTTGCTGACAGTTGCACGTTAATCCCGGCTGTCTTCATCAACACTCACTCCTCGCCTCTTCTGTCTCTTGTTGCGTACAGAACTGCTGGAAGGAGCGTCGGGGGAGACGTTCACGCTCTCTTGCGCTTCCGGCCAGGGCTTTGTTGGCGTCACCTCAGATGCCCAAAACTCGGCTGTGGGAGGTGTGTTGTTCGTTTGTTTGTTTGTGTATGCGTGTGTGTGTCATTTGTGCGCGTCGCTTGTACGCACACTCGTATGCACACTTGCACGTGTGCAGCCTCGAAAGTTCTTGCTCATGTGCGCGAGCAGTATGGTGTTACAACTTCCCTACTTGCTGTTGTGCTGCGCTCTCCTCATCTTCGTCGTCTCATCGATGATTGTTGTTGTTTCGATTGCATCTCCGCGTTGCCGTGAACAGACCGCCGCGACTGGGGCTTTGCCTGTGATGATGTTGGCAGCAACGACGCCAACCGTGTGTGGAGCATGCACGAGGAGATCAACTCTGCTCGCGGCAGCTTTGACTTCACCTGCCCTTATGACTCATACTGTACGTCTCATGGGATCATCATGTCTTTGCATCTGTGTGCGTGTGATTGTTGTCTGGTTGTATGCATCCGTGTGCGTGAGCGACTATGTTGTGTATTTGCGGTTCCATGTGCACTTTTGACTGTGATGGCTTCTTGACCCCTTCCATCTTGTTTCTTGCACACCTGCTGCAGACATCTCTGGTGTGACGACATCATACCTTGACAGCCCCAACGACCGCCTGTGGGGGTTCCAGTGCTCGCTCATCTTTGGCGCCACACTCGGCAACTGCCAGCTCAGCAGCTCTTACAGCGCCAGCACCTTCAACTTTGACTACACCGTCCCCACGGGACACGTGCTTGTCGGTGAGTGTGTGAGTGGTGAGAGAGTGTGTGTGCGGGGATGAGTTTAGGAGTTTGAGTACGCGTACGTGTGAGTGAATTTGAGCATGCATGTGGCTTGATGCTAGCACCTTGCTCTTACGCTACACATTCTTCAAGTAACGCACAAAAACGTCGTCTCTGTCCATCTTTCTCCATTCAACTGCAGGTGTCAAGTCGTCGTACTCCACATCCTCTGGCGCCCGCTCCTTCCAGTTTAGGACCTGCGAGGTACCCACCACATGCCATCCTGTGTGAATGTGTGCGTGCGTGTGCGTGATGCTTTGAAGAACTGTGTGAATGGATTATGTGTTGACGTCCACTCATTCAACCCGCTGCACAATATGCTGGATATGAACGTGTTCAGGTCCAGTGTAGGACTGGACAGGAATACTTTTCCACTGGTGGTGCAGAGTGCCAGCGTGAGTGTGGCTAAGATCGCGATCATGCGCACTCCCAGAGTGAAGTTGTTTGTGTGCTTGCTGACACAATAGTGCCTTTCAGGGAGGTTGAGCGTGTGGGCTGTTCTCATCTCGCTTCAACTGTTAGCGCGCCCCCTCACGTACACCATCACACCCCTCACCACACTGTGCTTGTCTGCGCAGGTGTTGGCTGTGGAGCGCTGACGCTGGAGAATGGTGCTGTGTCTGGTTCCTGCGATGGCAACATCGGTACGAATGCGTGGAGTGTCTACCCATGCTTTGGTTGCACTCGTTCTCATTTTTTCTTCTCTTTCTCTCCATCTACAGCAGCAGCTGCTGCAGCTGTTGTTGTTATATCCCTTGCTTGCATCTTATCATGCGACGCCTGGCGGTGTTGATGATGACGCCGATGTTCGCTCACCGTCACTGCACTGCACGATGACTGCCACCTGCCAGGCGATCAATGCGACTACGAGCAGTGCAACGGCGGCTACACGCTCTCAGAGAGCGGCAGTTCCCAGCGCGAGTGCGTTGTGGTCAATGACAAGCCACAGTGGTCGGGCCAGGCCAAGACGTGTGAACGTAAGTCAAAGCGTGCATGCGTGCTTGTGTGAGCTTTGGGGGTGCATGTGGCAGCGCTTATGTGCACATCTGCTGTTGTGTCATTGCTCGATTGACAAACACGACTCGCTCACTCAACTCACTCGCTCACACACGTACACACACTCACTCACTCACACGTGCACACACACTCTCGGCTGCTGTAGGCGTGACAACGACGACCGCCGAGCCAACAACGCTGGATGTGTGCAGCGTGTACAAGACTGCGCCCAACCCAACAACGTGCCGCTCACAATGCGACTACTACGACAGAGGCGATGCAACCTTCAGCAAGTCTTACGGCGAATGCTCCAACGTGTGTACACAAAGTGTATCTGTATTGATGTGTTTGTGTGATCATGGTACCCGTAATTGCATGACCTTTCACTGTCGTTTGTGGTACTGCTGTCCCGTCGTTTCAGTCACGCTGTGCACTGTGAAATCCTCAGCATCTGACACGCACGCACACACACGCTTACACGCGCACACTGCATACACGTGCAACCACCACTCTTGTGACTTTGCTGACCTGTTCGTTCAGGTGTGCACGTGCGGGTGCCGACGTCGCTTCAAGATCACCAAGACGGAGGAGCGGTGCAGTGCACACTGTGCAGACCAGGGTCTGGCCGCTGCGTTCCGCGACATGCACCTTGGCTGCCGAAAGGTGGGTCAATTGTCTTTGCTTTCTTGTGTTGGCTCTGTTTATTTGCCTCGGTGTACCGTTTTGTGTGTGTGTGTGTGTGTGTTTGTGGTGGCTTTTCAAGTATCTGTATTTGCACAGTGTATCATTTGCCTACGTTCGTACAGTGTATCGCATGCCTACATTTGCACAGTGTGCGCGTGCGAAAGTGTGCACTCTTCGTACTACAGTGCCTGCTCAACCCATTCTCTCATTGTGATGGTTTTTTTTTTTTTGATTCCCTGTGCACATCACTCGCTGCTCCTCACATGATCCACCACCTTGTCCCAGGTGTGCCTGTGTGTGGATGCGGATGCGCCAACGACGCCAGCTGGTGGTGCGCTGACAGAACCTGATGCTGATGAGAACGCGCTCGACTTCCCATTCAGCGAGTACAACTACGAAGAGACGTTCACAGGCGCGATCACGGGCAACAACAACCCGCGTCGCTTCTCAACTGCATTTGAGACCAGCGCCACCATTGTGAACATGGAGGGCGAGTCGATGCTGCAGTGCCTGCGGTACTGCGATGCAGACCCGGATTGTCTCGGCATCTTCGCCAGCGTCGTCAACGGCATGCTTCGGTGCCAGCTCATGAGCGACCTTGGCTCCGGCACGGGCGTGTCCACACAGATTGTGTCCAAGTCGCTGACCAAGGGCACCCAGCCGTCTGCTGTTGGGACGACAACGCCTTCCATTGCCAGCGCCATCCAGACGGTTGTTGGCAACGGCGGCACGACGTGGGACTCGTCAGCAACCCTGCTCAACACGGGTCTCAACCAACCGGACTGCGTCACCTTTGACGGCGAGCACGAGATGCTGGTGACGATGGTGTCCGACCACCGCGTCATCCGCGTGGACTTGCGCACGCGCACGTCCTCCCTGGTTGCCGGCACGGGCGAGATGGGCGCGGACGGTGTTGGCGGCGCTGCCACGAGCGCACAGCTGAACCGCCCCCGCTGCGCCATTGCCGATGTGGAGGGCAACGTGTACATCACGGAGGAAGGCAACCACCGCGTGTCTGTTGTCGATGTGGTGAGCAAGAAGCTGTCGGTGTTTGCTGGCACCGGTGATGGCGGGCACCGCGGGATGGGCGGTGTGGCGACGGCTGCGCAGATCCACTCGCCACAGGCCATGGCATGGACAGAGGAAGGCAACCTGCTGTTCTCGGACGAGGAGAACCACGCCGTGTACATGGTGAACCCGCACACCACCATCATCTCCGTTGTTGCCGGCACGCCGCGGGTGGCTGGCGATGAGGGCGACGGGCAGCTGGCGATTGGGGCGCGCCTCAACATGCCTGCAGGCATTGCCGTGTACGACCACATGCTGTACATTGCAGACAGCGGCAACCACCGCGTCCGCGCAGTGGATCTGTACACGCAGGTCATCACCACGGTGGCCGGCACCGGTGTTGCTGGGTTCAGCGGCGATGGTGGCCTGCCCACGGACGCGCGTCTCGACACCCCGCGTGGCGTGGCCGTGCACTCGTCTGGCTCGCTTGCCATTGCAGACAGCGGCAACCACCGCGTCCGCGAGTTCAACATTGGGGTTGGCGCGGCCGGCATCATCACCACCACCGCTGGTAACGGCCAGCGCGGGTACAACGGTGACGGCATGGTGGCCACAGACACGGCGCTCAACTTCCCGACGGGCATCACCTTCTCCCCGCTCACCGACAACGTCCTCTTTGTCGACCGCCGCAACCGGCGCGTGCGCCAGATCTGGGCTTGATTGAGACTGCCTGCGGCGAACATCAACGCGGACGAAATGAAGAAACAAGCCTTTTGACACCAAAGGCATCCACATCCTCCCCCCCCCCCATCCACACAAACAAACACAACAACAACAAAGCAACAATAACACGCACACACGCACACGCACACACGCATTCGCGTTCACACTCATCCACCTCCTGTCCTAGTGTCCTCGCTTTCGTCTCCCCTCGCGTTCCCTGTCATTGAACCCCTATTGCATGGTGTCTTTTCCAGTTTTCCGTTTGTTCTCTCCTTGTTTAGTTCTTTCGTGTGTTTCCTCGTTGCGTTTCATGTGGGTCGTTTCCCGTGCGCTTCGGACCTGCTCCGCGCACTTGTTACATTGTTACAACGGCCACTCGCAGGCGTGACGAGTGTGGAGGGGAGAGGGAGGGAGGAGGAGGCTTGTCTCCTGTGCCCCCTCCCGCATTGTTGCTGGTGCTGTGAGTGCGATGGCTGTTTGTTCGAAGATAGAGGAGAGCTGAGAAGAGGGCCACAAAAAGCAAAGCAAAGCACGAACAGGGAAGAGAAGAGTGAGAGCTGAGTGAAGGAAGAAGCAAAGCAAAGGCACACTCTCGCTCATCCATACCCCGCTTTGTGATGTCGTAATCGGTTGAGAAAGATCTTTCACAATTTTCGTCGTATCCAGCGTGCGATCGCTCTCTTCTTCTTTCCTCCAGCCACACAGCCACGCATTGATCAACCAACACCTCGTGTGTGCGTGCGTCTTTTGTCTCATCTGTCTCCGTGATCTCGAACCAGTCGATCCAAACAAGTGCAGGAAACCAGCATCATGTCTCGCTACGACGACTACAGCTCTGGCCGCTATGACCGCGGCGGAAGGTGAGCTGGTGCAGGGAATAGGTGCTTATGCTTTTGTCTCTTGTGTTGGATCAAGCACACACAATCAACCTTCGTGCCTGTGTGTGCGTCGGATCGCGTGTTGTTTCTTGATTATGTGTTCCCATCATGTCGTGACCACCACCACCACCACCACCACCACCACAACTCATTCTTGACTGTGTTTGTGCTCTTCTGTGTTTCAGCAGCTATGGCGGCAGCAGCTACGGCGGCAGCAGCTATGGTGGAAGCAGCTACGGTGGCGGTGGCTATGGCGGCGGCGGCGGCTATGGCGGCGGTGGCCGTTATGGTGGTGGCGGTGGCGGCCGTTACGGCGGCGGCGGCGGCGGCTTCGACTCCTATGGAATGGGCGGCCGACTCCGCGAGCTCAACTGGGCCGAAATTTTGCCCACGCTCCCCGTGTTCCACAAGAACTTCTACAAGGAGCACGAGGCCACGCTCAACATGACCGACTCTGACGTGCAGGCCTTCCGCAGCGAATCCAAGATCACCGTGCACGGCCGCGAGGTTCCCCGCCCCGTGACGCGCTTCGAACACGCCAACTTTCCCCGTACGTCTCGACCAGTGCTGTTGTGTTTGTTGTTGTCGTCGCTGCTTAGTTGGTTTGGTCGATATGCGTTGACTCCACGTGCGATCTCACACACGCTCTCCCCATCGCGCCCACACACACACACACACACACACACACACACACACACACACACACACACACACACACACACACACACACAACGACACGCTATTCGTGATGACCACGACCACCAGGCTACATCATGGACGTGCTCAGCTCTCAGGGGTTTGAAAAGCCCACGCCAATTCAGGCGCAGGGCTGGCCAATGGCGCTCAAGGGTCGCAACATGATTGGCATTGCGGACACAGGTTCCGGAAAGACACTCTCCTTCATCCTGCCCGGGATTGTCCACATCAACCACCAGCCGCTGCTCAAGCCCGGCGACGGCCCCATTGTGCTGGTGCTCGCCCCCACGCGTGAGCTGGCCCAGCAGATTGGCCAGGTTGCCTTCCAGTACGGGTCCTCGTCCCGCATCCAGAGCACGTGCGTCTTTGGCGGTGCTCCCCGTGGCCGCCAGGCCCGCGAGCTGCAGCGCGGCGTTGAGATTCTCATTGCCACCCCTGGCCGCCTGATTGACTTCCTTGAGAACGGCACCACCAACCTCAAGCGCTGCACGTACCTTGTCCTTGACGAGGCCGATCGCATGCTCGACATGGGCTTTGAGCCACAGGTGCGTCTCATTCGAGGGTGTGTATGTGTTTATGAGTGTGATTGTGTGTGTGTGTGTGTGTGTGTGTGTTTGTGTTTGTGTGTGCGTGCGCGCGCACGAGCATGTGTTCATGTCCTGCCACGGTGCCGTGTGAGACCTTCGCTGCGTTGTACGTCTGTTTGTTTCTTTGCAATCCTTCAAATGCCCACGCTTTGGTGTGCCTTTCGTCATTCGAATTCACAATCCCTTCCCTGCACCCCCTGCCAACTCAACCCTCTCACACACACACACACACACACACACACACACACACACACACACACACACACACACACACACACACACACACAGCTGCGCAAGATTGTGTCGCAGATCCGCCCTGACCGGCAGACGCTCATGTGGAGCGCGACGTGGCCAAAGGAGGTGCAGTCGCTTGCGCACGAGTTCCTTGGCGACGACGTCATTCGCGTGCAGATTGGCTCGGCAGACCTCTCCGCCAACCACAAGATTGACCAGCGCATCATCGTTCTCAGCGGTGCGTTGTTTTGTGTGTTTGTTTGTTTGTTTGTTGTTGTTGTTGTTGTTGTTGTTGTTGTTGTTGTTGTTGTTGTTGTTGTTGTTGTTGTTGTTGTTGTTGTTGTTGTGTGTGTGTGTTGTGCGCATGAAGTGCAGCCACAACAACAAAAGACGTGCATGCAGCCTCCCTCTTTGTCGAACCACCTAACGCAGTGCCTTGCGTGCCATTGGCCGTCTTCCCCCGGCTGTGTGCCGTCCATCATGGGCCATGTCCTGTGGGTGCAGAGTCTGAGAAGTTCCGCGAGATTGAGGATCTGCTGCGCGACATCCAGCGCAAGCCGGAGAACAAGACCATCATCTTCACAGAGACGAAGCGCGGCTGCGACGACCTCAAATACGACCTGCAGCGCGCCGGGTATGGCATGCTTGCGTTGTAATCGCTGTGGCCGTCACCACGCGCGAGTATGCTGGTTTTCAGTTTAAGTTCACACACGCGTACACACGACGCACACACTTGCGCTCACACACGCATACATACCACACTGCACACACGCACGCACTTACTTCATGCGACGTGGGTGCAGGTTTTTGGCTGAGGCGATGCACGGCGACAAGCGGCAGGAGGAGCGCGACCGCGTGCTCGGCCTCTTCCGCTCCGGCCGCTGCCCCATCCTCATTGCCACAGACGTAGCCTCACGTGGCCTCGGTAGGTTCGCACGCGCGCACACACACACGTGTATACATGCACACATACATACACACACGCACACGCACACACGCATGCACAAAGCGCGCGCACCACCTCCTTGTTTCCTTATCTGTTACCTGGTTGGCCTTTTTTTTTTTTTGTCGTTTCGCTCCTCGTTTTCTTTCTTTCCCTCTCGCCTCCACATGCTGCTTGGCAAGCACGTCTGTGTGTGTGTGTGTGTGTGCACCGCCACACGCCATCGCTCTGCTCTCTGCACCGACAATGCCTTGTTTGTACCGTTCCCTCGGTGCAACTGCGCATGCAAGCACACGAGTGCCCACGTGATGCCGTGAGCTTTGCGCTGTGTCCGCATCTGCAGTGCTGCTCGCATGCGTTGCTCGCGTACCTGCGCATGTGCGTGCGTTTGCTCCTGTATGAGCGTCCACACACATGTCGTGCGTTGCGCAGGGCCCGGGAGCACTCTCGTTTGGTGCGGCAGTGCTGGGACGCGCTGTAGCGTGGCGTGGGCTTTGGGCGGCTACGTTGCGAGGCGCAGAAGCTTGGGTGCTGCTGCTGTCTCGTCTGTCATGCAGTCGGGTTCACCGTGCACTCGCCCGTCGTGTGCATGGCCACCATGACGATGATGATTGAGATAGTGGTGACGTTGATGGCACTCGAGCGACGGCGGTGGCGGCTCCAGCCTTTCAACCACTGCCTCAGCGACCGGTGCCATCGCTCGCAGCGTTCGTTCTCTCTGCGCCTTGTGCGCTTTCGCCTTTGGCGTCATGGCACGGCTACCAACACCACGTGCTGTCGTCTCCCGTGGTTGTTGAGAGCGGTGCTCCCCACCGGCACATGCCCCCTCCCCCGTCCCCAACGGGCCACCACAGCACACATGCACGCTTGAGGCACACATGCACCTGCAACGCGTGTTGACCCGCTCCTCCCCCCCCCCCCGTGTCTCCTCCCTCCGTTGCGTTTTGTCGCTTTTGGCCGGCGCGTTTGGACTGGGCGCTGGCTGCCTCGCCGCCGACGTGGGAACACGACAGGTAAAGAGTTTCGACTGCTCATCGTCACTCTTTACCTTTCACTCTCCCTCGTCGCGCGTCTGGGCGTGGCCTAGCGCTTGCTTCTCTCGCTTTCGCGCCTACTTGTGCAAGCGTTTTTCAAACATTTTGCAAGAGATTCTTCTGTTTCCTTTTTCCTCTTCTGGACATCATCGCGACTTCTCTTTGTGACGCTGCACTTCTTTTTTTAGCTTTGTGCGCCACTCAGTTTCCTTTCTGCCCTCAACCACGCACACTTAGACATGCTAGCTCTTGTGTATCCTGTGTGCTTGTGTGGGTGTGTATGTGCACTGTTGATTCGACGCAGCAGCCGCAACGTGGTTTCGGTTGTGGTTGCATGGTTTTAGTCGTGTGGCGTTGTTCCTCCAAGTTCCATGTTTCCTTTATCCCCATGGTGTGCATTCCTCGGCACCCCACTGTTGGTGCTGCCTGCGTGACATGACGCTAACGCTTGCTGCTGTGTGGCTGCTTTTTTCTGTTACCGTGTCGCTGTTTGTGTGTTGTTGACAGATGTGCGCGACATCCGGTTTGTGATCAACTTTGACTTCCCCAACAACTCTGAGGACTACGTGCACCGCATTGGCCGCACAGCGCGTGGCGGCGGCGAGGGCACGGCGTACACGCTGTTTACCATCAAGAACGCCAACAAGGCGCGCGACCTCGTGTCTGTGCTGCGTGAGGCAAAGCAGGAGATTCCTCCCCGTCTCCTCGAGATGGCCGACGCTTACGGCGGTGGAGGTGCGTTGTGACCATTGTGACCATTGTGTGTGTGTCTGTGTCTGTGTCTGTGCCTGTGCCTGTGTGTCTGTGTCTGTGTCTCTGTGTGTGTGTGTGTGTGTGTGTGTACGTTTGCTTGTGCACGGTTACTTTGGACTGCTGTACGATTGCTCTCTTGTGAGTGTGCCATTTGTCTTCTGCGCATATCCCCTGCTCTCACCTCCCCCCCCCCCTTCTTGACTTACCATGTCTGCTGTGTTGTGTGCCCCTTCTCTTGTTCTGGTTCCGCTGCAGGTCGCCGTCGTGGTGGCCGCAGCAGCCGCGGTGGCGGTGGCGGGCGCGGCGGCAGCCGCGGGTACGACCGCTACGATCGCCGCGACGACTCGTACGGCGGGCGCGGCGGCAGCAGCCGCTATGGCTCCTCCGGCGGCTACGGTGGCAGCAGTTATGGCGGAAGCAGCAGCGGTGGTGGCAGCAGCTACGGCTCGTCAAGCTACAGCTCAAGCTCGTATCCGCCACGCGGCCAGGCGTCGTCCGGCGCCCCACCGCCGCCGCCGTCGGGGTCCTCTGGAAGCTGGGGCAACTCATCGTCCTCGTACGGTGCACCACCCCCGGCCCCGTCGTCGTCGTACCCAAGCTCCTACCCGCCCGCACCCTCGTCCTCCCATGGACCGCCGCCGCCAGCGGGACCACCACCCCCACCCCCTTCCGGCTCAAGCTATCCACCACGCCCATGAAGGACCCGCATCTGATGGAGAGGAAATAGGCGGCGACATTCACCTCTCTTTTTAAGCGCAGTGCAATACGGCTGTGGTTTGTCTGCAACTGCGCCTTGTTTCGTTGATTGGTTGTTTGTTGTTCTCGTTGTTCTCGTTGTTGGGTTGCTTGTGCTTGTTGGCTGCTTGTTGGTTGTTTGCTGCGCGCGACCATGGAACACGCCCACTCGCTTTTGCCGTGTGGTATTCCTCGCGTCTCGCGTGGTCCAGCCCTCTGATTGCATAGCACGCGTGACCGTTTTGTCTTGTTTGCTTCATTCCAGCCCAACCTGCTATCGTTTACGCTCTCTCAAATGAACCCATCAGTCCATGAGCCGCGGGGAACAACCATAAAATGTGTGTGTGTGTGTGTGTGTGTGTGTGTGTGTGTGTGTGTGTGTGTGTGTGTGTGTGTGTGTGTGTGTGTGTGTGTTGCTGTTGCTGCTGTTGCTGCTGAGGGCAGACGTTGTTGGAGCGGTTGTTGCTGTTGTCCCACTGACGAAGCAACAGCCTCTTCAGGTTTCGCAAGCTTGGCGGTTCAGTCCGTGTACGAAGGAAGGAAGACAAAGCGATGTGGGGTGTCGGATGCACATGATCATTATTTCCCTCCTCCCCGCCTCGTTTTTTTTTTTTTTTTTTTGTTTGTTTGTAAGGCTGCGTTGTGTGATGATTCGGGCGCTGATAATTCTGCAATTGATCAAAGACTCGCGGACGTAAACAGTGCCATGGGTGAGAGCACAACGATAGCGCAAGCACTCAATGGCTCAATGGCGCTGTTGTTGTTGTTATTAAGGGTGATGTTCTGATGATGCACTCTTGTACTGGTACTGTCATGAAACTTATTTTACAATAAACACGAAGGAAAAGTGCACCCGCTTTTTGTTTTGTCTTGTTTGGCTGTCGGGCTGGTACCTGTGTTTCCTTTTCAAGGCTCGAACACCGAGAATGCCATGTTGGCCGCAACACAAGCATTTGCAACGGCAAGTCTCTCAGATGCTCTGCACACCACCTCCTGAAGTGAACACGCCAGCACCACCCGCCTACCCGCACCATTTGTTGAGCACGATCGCAGACACCAAAGCCTCAAAGCAACAAAGGCAACACCAATGCACAATTGCCTCTTGCAAGCGTAACAGCTTTCATGCGTGCGTCATGCACACTGTCAATAAACCATACACACACATGGCTCCAACTAGCCAGCGTTGTTGGAAGATTTGGGGTCAGGGAGGGGCCAGCAAGCACGCAGGCAGAGACAAACACGGCGAGAAAGAGGCAGTGGGGCAGACAGGCACAGGCACAGATGGGGGGGGGGCGGTCAGACACAGGCACACAGGCACACAGACGCAAATACGCAGACAGCACAGACGCACATACGCAGACAGCACAAACACGCAAATACGCAGACAGCACAGACGCACATACGCAGACAGCACAAACACGCAAATACGCAGACACAGACAGACGCACATACGCAGACAGCACAAACACGCACATACAAAGACACAGACAGATACACAGACGCAGATACACACAGACACGCACAGATACACACATACAAACACAAACACAAACACACACGCACGCATTAGCCACAAAAAGCACAAAACACACAAAAACACACGTATCAGCCCACACATCAGCGGGATGAGAAGTTGTCGTCTTCGAGCTCGTCCCCGTATCTGCTGACGCGCGTGCGAACGGCTCGCGAGTCCTGCGGTGTGCCATCATCCCATCCGTGGACCCGCTGGTCATTGTACTGCGACGCCGAAGAAGATGATGCTGGTGGCGGTGCGGTGTTGTCGGTGCTCTGGCGTGCCCACGCTGGGCGTTGGCGTGATGGCGGCTGGTGTGTCTGGCGGTGTGCACTTCTCAGGTCGGCGTACGAGTGTGCAGGCGTCGTCCCTGCCTCGCGGGCTGCATATGGGTCCTCATCATCCCTGCCGCCCCACTCGTCGGCCGCACTGCCGAAACCACCACCACGCGTCGTGTCTCGCCGCGCATCCTGCGACCCGTCATCGTATGTTGGCAGTCCATCGGGGGCAAATGTCTCCGGCACGTGGTCGCGCACGGGCTCAGCGGAGCGGTCGACAGGCCGCTGGTATTGCGTTCCATAGTCGCCAGCGCCCATGCTGCCCTGCCCGTACCCGTATCCATATCCGTGCCCGCCATACCCAGGAGCTGGCGGTGGCGACTGCTGTCCCTGCGTGTCGTCGGTGAGCACCTCATCGGGCGGCTGTGCGGGTGCAGTGGTGCGGCTGCGGGGATAGCGGCGAGCGTCGCCAAAGGCAGGCTCCTGCTGATACTCCTGCTGTTGCTCTTGATAGTGTTGCTGTTGGTACTGTTGTTGCTGGTACTGGAGTGGGCGGGTGTCGTGCTGGCCCTGCTGCTGAGCAGGCGGCGGCTTGGCGTGCTTTGCTCGCTCCATGAACGCGCGCAGCTCGTCAGCCATGGGCGAGTTGGACAGGGCCAGGATCTTCTCCACGCACCGTGGCTGGTACGACACAACACCCGCATAGAAGCCTGCGTGTGTGCATGCATGCGTGCGTGCGTGTGTGCGTGTGCGTGCGCGCGCGTGTGTGCATGCATGCGTGAGCGTGTGAGTGAATGTGCGTGTGAGTGAATGTGCGCGTGAGTGTTCGTGAACGGGTTTGGAAGAGGAAAGAGA
>NW_004754893.1:200451-222951 GCF_000188695.1 Salpingoeca rosetta | reverse complement strand
GTTGTAGTTGTCTGCACCCGGGGGCATGTGCGTGCGTAGTATGGTGGTGAGTGGTTGAGTGAGTGAGTGAGTGAGTGAGTGAGTGAGTGAGTGAGTGAGTGAGTGAGTGAGTGAGTGAGTGAGTGAGTGAGTGAGTGAGTGAGTGAGTGAGTGAGTGAGTGAGTGAGTGAGTGAGTGAGTGAGTGCGCATGTGTGCATGTGAGTGAGTGAGTGAGTGAGTGAGTGAGTGAGTGAGTGAGTGAGTGAGTGAGTGAGTGAGTGAGTGAGTGAGTGAGTGAGTGAGTGAGTGAGTGAGTGAGTGAGTGAGTGAGTGAGTGAGTGAGTGAGTGTGTGTGTGTGAGAGGGAGTGTGTGAGTGCGTGCGTACCATAGAGGAGGCCGGACCAGAGCCGCTTCAGCGTCTGCACATCGCCGAGTTCATCCAGGTTGAGTGTCCCTTGCTGTTGGGGCGGTCGTGTGTTTGTTTGGGCCAGTGAACAAGGGAGTGAGTGAAGTGGGGCAATGAGTGAGTGAAACTGTGAAGGAGGGAAGGAGTGAAGGTGTGGGTCAGTTGAATGTGCATGTTGTGCATGTGCGAGGATGTGCATGCACGTGTGTGTGTGTGTGTGTGTGCGTGTGCGAGGATGTGCATGCACGTGTGTGTGTGTGTGCGTGTGCGCGCGAACCTTGATGAAGCACGCTTCTTTCAGCCTGCCAAGCAGCAGCGAGCAATCGTCACACGATACACAACAGCACTCACACGTGAGAAGAGCCATGGAATTTCACACACTCTCCCACGTATGCATGCGAACGAATGCACATACACCATCCAGCCATCCAAACGATGCATCGACCACGCACACACACACACATTCAAGTACGTACGTACACACACACACACACACACACACACACACACACATACATTCAAGTACGTACACACACACACACACACACACACACACACACATACATTCAAGTACGTACACACACACACACACACACAAACCTGCAGAGGAAGTGTCTCTGCAGGTCTTCAATGGTGGAATATGGCAGCAGCGCTTTGGCGGGGAAGTTCTGGCGTTGCGTTACAAACGCATTGGGGAATACGATGTGATGGCGATGATGATGATGATGATGGTGTTGATAGATGGATAGACAAACAAGCACACACACACAGACAAACAAACACACGCACACACAGACACACACAGACACACACGCACACACCGCACACACCGCACGCAGTTACATGCCTCCCCCACCTTTGTGTGGACGGTGATTTCCCAGGGGCGGCCGACATCGTCAATGTCGCCGGTGAGGGCGTCAAACAGAACACCAACCGGCACGTGCCTGCCCACGCGATGTAACATGTACACGTTTGCATATCAGCATGTGTATGTGACGGGCGCATCGATGGCGGTGAACGGCTGCACACCGGCTGTCAACAAGGGAGACACATGGAGGCAGAGGGCAGACGCATATATACGCAAGAAAGCATGTGCACATCACGTCACATCACACACACACACACACACACACACACACACACACACACGTATGTGCACCATTTGAGCGGGTATCCCTTGAACTCGAACCAGAGGACCTTTGGCTGCTGCTCCTTGACCTGCGCTTCCAGCTCGCTGACGAGACCAGGGGCAAGCATTGTGTGTTCGTGCAGAAGGTGAATGAGGAGTGGCTTGGCCAAGCAGAGGAGCAGATTCAGGTGATTCTGGCAAAGTGACGGGTATATGCAATCAACCGTGCACAATGTAGGCGGGAGGCAAAAAGATGGACAGAGCACACACACACACACACACACACACACACACACACACACACACACACACACACACACACACACACACACACACACAAACATACACACACACACACACACACACACCTGGCTTGAAGCGATGATGGTTGGTGGGAGCCGTCAGGGCCAATGATTTCCAGCATGTCAATGCTGAAGAAGGATGCGAGCGCTTCACTCGCAAACGGGAGGTATGCCATGCGCGGCACCATCATCTGCCAATCAACAACACAGCAGCACGACAGTGCAAGGGTAAACAATGTGTGCACAAATAGGTGCAAGTTCAGGGTGGTGGAGCCATCAGGGAGACATGAGGGAGGGGAGGTGGATGATGGAGTATGGGGTGCATTTGCTGCGAGATGCACCTGCAAACACAGCATCCCACTGTTGTGTTGTGTTTCATGTGTACGTACGTAGCAAGTGGTGTCCGTGCGCCGGGGCTTGCTGGATGCGCCATGCCGCGGCTCATCTGCTTCAGAAAGCTTGAACGCGATGGGAACGCGGTTGGTCCACAGCTAATGGATCGCGCGAAAGGCAGAAGCAGGAAGCATGTGAGGCAGAGAAGGATGAGGGACAGGAATGAGGGAGGGGGTGGGGGGAGGGACAACAACCATCCACGTCCATCCAAACCAACCTGTCTCTCGACTGCTTCATCCATATTTTCATTGGAGCGCACTTGCCAATTGCGACGCTGAGGATTGCAATTGGCAAAACCACGGTCGTCGAGCAACTTGCAAGCAAGGCAACCAGTCTCAAGTCAAACAACAGTGCAAGACTTCAGCGAGTACTAGTAGGCGAGTCAAAGAAAGAAAGAACAGAAGAACACTACAGAGACAGACAGATATGTGACGGTGACAAGTTGTTGTTGAAGTTGTTGTTGTGAGTCTTGTTGTTGTTGTTGTTGTTGTTGTTGTTGTTGTTGTTGTTGTTGTTGTTGTTGTTGTTGTTGTTGTTGTTGCGTGTGTGGTTGATTGTGTACGAGGATTCAGGGCCATTTAATGCATCACAATTCACACACAAAACACGAACATCACACTACTCAAGGGTCGCTTTAAAGAGGGAAGCAACCATCATCGTCTCCAGCCCCACAACACACACACACACCCGCACGCATATCCATTCAAACAACGCACACACATGAACCTTCTCGCACTCATACACACACGTGCGCGCGCACTTTCCCACTCTGTCCATGCCACACACACACACACACAACCACACGCAGCGCACTCCATTTAGAAGTACGCGCAAGCAATGTGCTGCATAATGTTGCGCAGCAGAGCTGCTGTCTCCTCCTTCTTGTCGTCGTCGCTCTTGTCCTGCAGCGCTGCTGTCTCCTCCTTCTTGTCTTCGTCGCTCTTGTCCTGCAGCGCTGCTGTCTCCTCCTTCTTGTCGTCGTCGCTCTTGTCCTGCAGTGCTGCTGTCGCCTGCTTCTCGTCCTTGTCCAGCTTGTCCAGCTTGGCGTCAAGCCACTCCAGCAGGATCACCTTGCCCTGTAACAGCCGGAACATGGCGTTGGCAACAGAATCATCCCAGAACACGTACGAAAACAGCAGCGATTCCCAATCCAGAACAACTTTTGGATAATAGTCCGTTGCCTTTCCAAGCAGCCACTTGCGAGGGCGCTCCCGTAGCTTCGTGGAATAAGATTTGGGAAGCTTCTTCTTCTTCTTCTGTTCAGGGTCACTGACAGGGCTATGGAGGAAACCAAAGTCGACGATGCAGCCGTTGCGCAGGATGTTGTGCGAGCGAATGTCGCAGTGGCATAGATCCCTTTTCGACAAGCGGAGGAGGTACTCAGCAGCGGCCTCAAGCACCTGCCCGTCGTCCATGTCCTCGCTCTCGACGTTCTCGACCGTTATATGATTCGATAGGTCGGGACAGGCAAACACGGGGCGTGACCGCTCGTGCACTTTCACCGGTTCCTCTGGATAGACGTGTTGCCAGCCTTTCCGTTCGTTGCTAGCCTCATTGGCAGCGCCAATCTCGTGGCCGCCGCACACCTTCAACACCTCGCCGTTAACCAGTGCAACCGACACAGTCTTCTTGCCGCCTTTGAAGACGCACATCTCGTATCTCGCGGCAACTCTGGCAGACCTCGCCCGTGCTGCTTTGGTGACCGCAAGCTGATGCTGCTCCTGCTTGCTGCTGTCTGCTGTGTCAGTCTTGGTGGCTGCCTTGGTGTGCTTGGGCACTGTTGCTGGTGTGGTGGGGGAACCTGCTGCCTGTGCGTGCTGCCGCTGCCGTTGAGGCGGCGTTGGGCTCCTGCTTCGGCCTGCCTGCTGACGCCGCTGTGCTGTGGATGGGCGGGCCTTCTTCTTGCCCGAATCAGAACGCCCGGTGCCGCGTGTTTGTGACACCCTGGAGACGCTGCGAGTTATGGGCCTGTCTCCCTTTGCCTGCTGACGCTGCTGCTGCTTTCTTGGGGGTTTGGACTTGGGCTTGGTTTTGCCTGTGGCTGTCTTTGTGCCTGGTGCCTGTGCGTGCTGCTGCTGCGGCGGCGGCGGCGGGGACTCTGACTGGGCTGCTTCTTCCTTGTCGCTGGTGCTGGCGCTGCTTGTGGTCGCGTTGCCATTCTCGTTAGGGTGTTCCTCAAGGGTGGAGAGACGGCCCTGTGTCAGATGTGTGTGTGTGTGTGTCAGGTGTGTGGTTGTGTATGTGTGTGTGTGTAAGGTGAGTGGCATCGTTAATTGTTGTTGAACGGAAGAAAGAAGACACATACACACGTACACAGGACATGTGTGATGATGAATGTGTTGCAAGCGAGCAAGAGCGCAAGAGAGCTGGAGGACACGACATCACGCCTGCTATGGGTACCTGGGCAATGGCGGAAATATTCTCGTAATGCGCCATGTGCTCTTCGTCAAGCAGCCACTCAATGACATTCCCGAGTTTCTCCAACTAAAGTCCACAGCACAGGAAACCAATGTGAGCGCAGCGTCCAACGACGATTAGCAGTATACAAGGCAACGGCCAGTCGACAGCAACTGCACAGATGCACGTGCGAGACCTGTTGTAATAAACACATGCACACCCACACCCACTCCCACACACACACACACACACACACACACACACACACACACACACACACACACACACACACACACACACACACAACGCACACCCTTCTTCTCTGTTCGCACATGCGGTGGCAACTCACGTCGGTGTCGCAAAGTTTTGTGTGGAGAACGCTGGGAAAGGCCTCGTCGCCGTGCACCTCATCGCCCAGCGTGCACGCGTACACGGACACCTTCTTCCCGCAGACGGTGATGGCAAAGGGAAACAAATACCCTTTCAAAGCACGCCACTGCGATCCCGCAGACTTGATGGCCCGTGATGCGTACTCCAGCACCTGCGCCTTGGCAGCATCCTGTGTCTGCTTGCTGTCATCGATCTTGAGCTCAAGCAACAGCGGGTAGAAGAAGTAGTTTGACATCAGACGCACAACATAGTCGGCGACAACAGCGGGGTCACTCTCAAATGATGCGTGACTCTTGACGTCCACTTTTGCATCACCACACGCCCTGATGAGGGGCGCTTGCATACGGTCGTTGAAGAGCGTCTCTCGCTTCGGAACGAGAAAGCCAAAGCCTGCAGTGCGGTGGGCATGCATGGTGCAGCGTCGGTGTGAGCGACAGAGAGGTATTCCCTTCCAGTGCCAGCACACCCGCGCACGAGTGCCAAAGACTCAACCATCATGCATCAGCACCGACACACAAACACACACACGCACACATGCCACGTTCTCTCGTGGAAAGGACGCTCACATGTGCACGTGTACACAGCAAGCAAGCACATGCTCGACAATGACCTTACCCCTCTTTGTGCCCTGATCGACTGCCCGTTGAAACCCCTCGTTGTGCAGGTGCCAGTTGGGGCAGAGAAGCTCGGCAGAGAACGGCTGCGCATAGACTGTTCTGTGGGCTGAGTCCTTGTCCTTCTCCTTCTCCTTGGCAGCGCTGCTGGGGGTTACGCTTGACTCCAAAGCTGCCACGAACCACACCAAACAGCCAGTATGAGTTCAAAACAACCCGCAAGCAACGTGTCAGTCAACCAGAGTGCCCAAGCGCAGGGCCGCTCGCAGTAATCTAACAACACCGATGCACACACACACACATACACAGACACACACAGACACACACACACACACACACACACACACACACACAAGCATCAGCCCATTTGGTCACGCAGCCGCACATGCAAGGCAGAGTGAGACAGGCGCACCTTGTCGAAACTGCCGTTGCTCTTCGGACAGCCCTTTGCGTGTCACGTTGTCAAGCTTCTGAAGGAAGTCTTCCACGTCGTCCATTGGTATCTGCTTTTTCTCATCCAGCACACTGCGGACTTGCTGGAGCAGGTTCTTGATGTTTTGCGTGTAGGGCTCCTCCAGCAAGCTCTTGACATAATTCTTTGCCTTATATTTTGGTGACACAGGAGAGGCTTTGAGGTCGTACTTGGCGGCGATTGTTTTGATCTGCTCGACAGAGGTGTGGTAGTCTGAGTCGGGGCCTAGCTGAGCGTCCCCCAAAAGGTTGTTGAACTCGTCTGTTGCTGCTTGCAAATATGCGCGCGCAAGAACGCCAGCCTGAAAGGACAGAGGGCGGGTCGATTGAATGAAGTACAGCAGGTGCCCACAAAGTGAGAGTATGGCTGGTGTGCACGTACACAATTTTGGCGCCAAGAGCGTGTTGATGATGGTTTCCGAGTGCACACGCACACACATGCACACATACATACACACATATATACACACAAACGTAAACATACACACAGGTGCACACTCACACATACACAGGTGCACACACTCACACATACACAGGTGCGCACATGTACATGCACATAACCATACACTCATACACGCGCCCTCTCGGGCTATCGCCACACGTTTGCACACAACCCAAACAATAACTCACGTCGTTTGTCGACAGGCTTGTCATGAGCTCAGGCTCTTTGGTTTTCCCCTTTTCAGAGCTGGACATTGCGGTACTGTTGTTTGAATCCTCTCCCTTGCATCGTGCATCATGTGTGTGTGTGTGTGTGTGTGTGCAGGCGTACATGTGTGAGAAACAAAAAGCGCGCGCATTTGTGCTAGCAGGCGAGTGCTTCGACAACAAGTGATGCTGGGCCGTCACCGTTGCACACGCTGCGTGCGCTGCAAGGCACGTTGAACGGCTCCCTCCCCATCGCTTGCTCAGCCCTCAATCGCCCACCACACTTTGTCAGATGGCCTCACCGGTGTCGAAGCCTGCGCGGCTGTCATCTTGAGTGTCTGCGATTGTCTTGTTGTCTTGTCGCGGGCGGTGGTAGCAGTTGATGTTGGTGGTGTTTCGTTTTTGAAAATCGAGCGAGGGAAAATGGCAAACCACAGGCGAAAAAATGATGATGATATTCATGATTCCTCGACAACAGCAGTTGTCTGCTTTGCTGTGGGCGTAACTGTCGTCGGCGGACTGTCTGTCTCTGTCTTGTCTCTGTATGGGCACGGCCATGGTTCGACGTGCATCGATGTGCCGCAGAGGTGCTGTGGTGGCTGTTCTTGTCGCTATTGCTGCTGCTGCTGCTGCTGCTGTGCTCATGGCTAAACCCGCAACTGCCCAGAACACCACCACCACCATCACTCTTCCGACGACGACCACCACAACAGCTGCAGTAACAGCAACTTAACAAGTGCACTGTCAGCAACTTGAACAACAACAAGAACACCCGCGTTTGCGCAGGTGCGGAGCCGACATCCATGCGCAACCTCGTTTGCTGAGTATAGCGGCGGAGTGTGACGCAACCTGCTGCTGTGATCCGTCATGCACGACGCTGGTGAAAGTGCGCTTTGCCTACTGCAACACGCCAGACATCAAGCCCTGGCGCAGGTGCGTGTACGACGACTTCTTCGTCACCAACGAGGGCAGGAACCAGGCCATCCAAGTAGCAGAGGACAGCAGCATCGCGTGCGTGCTGGTCGACAACACAAATGACCGCATCTCGTTCAGAGAGCCGCGCACGCCGCTCAATGACGCCGCGTTCCAGGCATTCGCAGACGCTGCACGCCCCCGCCCCATATCCTTCAGCCTCGAGACGCTGCAGTACACGCCGGAGGCCAAGACCCTTTCCAGTTTTACGTCACGTATGGCGGGATCGTGTACATCATGCAGGACAGCACGACGCTCACACCGCTTCATGCAGGACAGCACGACGCTCACACCGCTGCCATTTCCCGCCGACACGCTGCAGGAAGGGGAGGTGCACCACGCAATCCCACCCGTATCATCACAGCGGCAGACGATGCCGAGCGTGTTTGGGCAATGTGCAGCCCTAGCGGCGACCTTGATGTGCCTGTGCAGCCCTAGCGGCGACCTTGATGTGCCGGTCCCGACAGATACCGCGGTCCTGGCAGCATACACTAGTCGAGACCTTGGGAAGGAGGAGGGAGGAAGGGGAACTGATGTGGTGTTGTGTGTGGTGTGTGTGTGTGTGTGGAAGTGTTTGTGTGCGTATGTGTCTGTGTGTGTGATGTGTTGTGTGAGGAGTGTTTGGTGTGTGTGTGTGTATGAGTGTCTCATTGTCTGTGCTGTGACTTCACATGACCTCGCATGGCATTTTCCCGGCCTTGCTTTGCCTTTACAGGTGGATGTGATGGTGATTGCACCATCCATTACAACGCATCCACCCAACACTGCATCAACGCTGTGCAAAAGGTGTCGTGTATGTCTCTGTGCTGTGTGCTGCGTGTCTGTGTGCTGTGCCTCTGTGTATGTATGTGCTGTGTGTGCATGCGCGTGTCTCTCTCTCCGCCCTTTGTTTCCGTCCGTCCCTCTGTGTGTGCCTTCCCTTGTTGCGCCTTGCTGCCAACACCATCCCTCCATTGCTGCACGGCCCCTGGTGCCAGGTCGAGTACACCATCCAGCTTGGCCTCACCACCATCTCCTCCCTCAATGTTGCCGTGACCGTCGCTTCCTTTGACGCCTCGGCTACCCGCACGTGGTGTGTTCATCTGTGTGTGTGCGTGTGTGTCTGTGTGTGTGTGTACGTATGTGTGTGCGTCTGTGATGGGATGAGTTGTTTGTTTTGTTTGTTTGTTTTGTTTGTTTGTTTGTTTGTTTGTTTGTTTTGTTTGTGTGTTTTGTCTAGAGTCCGTTCGTTCACACGCCTGTTCGCTTGTGACGCATGCTTGGCTGTGCGAGCACACTCATTTTCATTGTCATGCACCTGCGTTGATGTTGGTGTACACACACACACACACACACACACACACACACACACACACACACACACACACACACCACATGCATACGCCACATACACGCAAACATACACGCACACACACCCCTGCATTTGCGCACCCCCCCCCCCTTCCACAGGCCGCAGCGGTATTCTTTAACCACACGCTCAAGCAGCAACGGCAGCAACGGGCACCAACACGCCGCAGTGGTGTGGATGCTGCTCTGTTCATGCACGTACCACATGATCGCACGCTCACCCCGTTCGTGTATGACGGACGTGGTTCTATGGCTGCCAACGCGTTCCGATCAACAGCAATGTCAACGCGTACCCGCGCCAGGCTACCTTGCAACTGCACCAGGTGCGTGTGTGTGTGTGTGTGTGTGTGTGTGTGTGTGTGGTCGCGACTGTCCCCAACCTTCAAAGCGTCTGCCTATCGCCCTCTCCCTCCTCTTTGTCCTCCTGCCCACGCTCATCCTTTGGCTGTTAACCACTTGTCTGTCCCCTCTCCCCCTACGACAATACAAACCAGCTTCAAAACCTTGTCACCTTTGACGACGTGTTCACTACACTGCGTCACATCCGCAGACGAACACCAGGTGTGCTTAGTGTGCGTGTGTGAGTGTTCATGCACAAGTGCGAGTGCGTGTGTGTATGTGCGTGCATGTGTGTTTGTGTGCCGATAGCCTCACTCATTCACTCACACACACACACACACACACACACTCACTCACTCACACACACTCACTCACACACTCCCCCCCCCACACAGGCACACACTCACTCGGGACGGCGCTGAAGTATACACCCACGTATACGTATACATACGCATACACACACGCGCGTGCGCTCTCGCGCGTACACATTTACAGTTTGAATGTGCCCACCTCCTTGTGCAGCGTTTCGCGATACCTGTACTCGTTGAAGTCCTTTTGCGTGTCCAGTCGGTGTCAGCGTGGCCAGCAGGGTCTGATACAACATGCTATGCAACATGCATCCCAAGGGTTCAGCTCACCGCAGCATGTGTGCGCACAGGCAAGGGCAACAACACAACGGGCAGCTCCTCAGCTCATCACCACACACTCATACTCGAAGAACGCACCCACACCCACACCCACACCTTGGTCTTGTCTTCGCAGAGGGCAAGAGCAAGGCCCAGAAGGCGGTGCCAGTGCTCTTGCTCTGCAGTGACGATTTGGTTCAGGGCGAGCTGTCCGAGGGAGCGTAGCGCACCCAGCGCATTTCAGTAGTTGCCTGCAAGCACACAAGAGCGAGGGTGGGTCGACACAGGTGGGACTGGGGGGGGGGGGAGGGAGTTGGCAGAACGAGTCTAGTCAACGAGCAGAGGGCAAACGGGAGCTGGGGAGGGAGAGTGAAAGAGTGAAAAATGATGTGACATAAGCACACACACACACACACACACACACACACACACACACACACACACACACACACACACACACACACACACACACACACACACACATCACACACACACACACACACAAACACACACACAAACACACACACACACACACATACGCGTCCCCGCTGACAAACTTGACAAAGAACTAAACTGAGCACGAGTGGCCACTTGCCAATTGCTACGCTGAGGATTGCAATTGGCAAAACCACCGTCGTCACCAACGACCGCGCACAGCAGAGCAAACAACCAAGAGCAGCAGCACCACATCACACGAGGCAAGCAAGTAGGCAAGCAAGCGCGCGCGAAGGTGCGTGTAGATGGGTGTGGCAGCAGACGGGCGGCGTGCAAGTAGGAGCGGAAGGCGGCCAGGACATGGACAAGAACGCAGTGGCAGCTGGTGATGACATGGATGCTGGCTTGTTGGAGAGGAGGCTGCGGGAAACCGCGGATCATGTGCGCTCGCGCATCGGGCGCATGTCCATCCCGCAGACGAGCCACTTGGACTGTCATGCCTTGCTTGCAGAGGCACACATGCAGTACACGCGCAGCCACCAAACAACCCCACAGTGAGTGTGCTGTGAGGTGTGTGTGTCTGTGTGTGTGTGTGTGGGTGTGGGGGGGGGCTTGATGGAGTGCGTACGTGTGTGTGCTCTGTCTGTGTGTGTGTGTACGAGTGCGTACGTGTATGTGTGTACGAGTGCATGTGTGTGCGTGTGTACGAGTGCGTGTGTACGAGTGCGTGTGTACGAGTGCGTGTGTACGAGTGCATGTGCGTGCGTGTACTGTGTTTGCTCTGTGTGTACGTACATGTGTGCGCGTAATTGCCGCCCAGTGTATGTGTGTTACGACTGTTGTTTGACGTACACGCTGTGTTCAGCTCACACATTGCTAATCGCAACAGGTATGCTGTCACCAGTGACCTGCTCTCAAGGCTCAACAAGTTTGCCCTGGAAGCCGCAAACAGCAACAGCGCCCGCGATGACCCACAGCAGCTCGCATCTGCAGTCTCTGGCATCCTCACATCGAAAAGGTGGGCACACCACGCCGCGTGCCCTCAGTGCTTGCAGGGGTTGCTCAGAGTAGTGTGATCAGACGTTGTTGCCAGTATCACTGACAGGTGCATGTGTTGTGCTGAACTGTGCAGCACTGTCCATGGCCACAATGATTGGGAATAAACCCAACCACCTTGCTCACTCTTGCTTGCATGGCCATGTCTGTGTTGGTGGCTGCCAGGTTCCAGGCCTTCAAGATGGCGTACCTGCGAAACCTGAAGCTCGCCTCGGAGGTCTGGTGTGAATGTGTGTGTTGTGTGTGTTGTGTGTGTTTTGTGTTTTGTGTGTGTGTGTGTGTTGTGTGTGTGTGTGTGTGTCCACTCGCAGCTTGTCGCTTTCCGCTTGCACCTTTGTTGAGTTTTTCATCGAAGCTGACCTAACATGTCGAGTCAACGCGCTTACTGCCACACCCTCATGGTCACCACCACCACCACCACCACCACCACCACCACCACCACCACCACCACCACCACGACTGCATGCGAACAGACCCTGGTTGCATCTGCGGAGGAACAAGTTGCGAATGGGGCGGGCATGGAGGGACTGCCACCAGAACCCATGTCGCAACTCGACGCCTTTATCCACCAAATGGGTCAGACAGCACACGCATCATGCTGCGTTGCTGGAGCGCCGTGACATGTGTTGGGCGTGTCTTGTTGTTGTTGTTGCTGGAGCGCCGTGACATGTGTTGGGCGTGTCTTGTTGTTGTTGACGACGACTCTTTGTCATCACACACAACACAACACACACACACACACACACACACAACACAACACACACACACACACACACACACACACACACACACACACACACACACACACACAACCATACCTTGGTAGAGATGGACTCGTCTGGGTGGGGCCTGCTGCCACGGCCACGGGAGCTGCGTCGAATCATTATAGCCGTCACATCGCCGCAGCTGTCGATGGAGGAGCGAGCAGCGGCACTGCACCACCTCTGGTCGTCCAGCTTTGAGGAGATCACGGCGCTCGCAGAGTGGCCCGTCATGCAGCAGTCCATAGTGTACGGCGATGACTTATGGCGGTGGCGATGATGGTGATGGCAATTGTTCATGGTATTGGTGAGGTGTGATTGAGTGATGGATGGTGGTGTTGTCAATGGTGTCTTGGACTCCTGATGCCCTGCTGATCATCATCATCATCCACCACCACCACCACCACCACCACCACCACCACCACCACCATACCGCGTATCATTATGGCAGGGCGATGCTGGCATCGTCGAGTGCGGCGGCAGCGGCAACAGCACGGCAGTTTGTTGTCCACGCCGTGACCCCGTCCAACGTGCTCAGTTACACCGAGGCCTTCACCATCTACGCGCGCACCATCGCAACGTTTGTCGAAGCAGAACGGAGGGGAGCGGAGAAAGAAAGAGACAGAGAGAGAAGGGGCGGGGGGCTTGTATGTGGATGTGTGTGATATGCACCCATCCATGTGCTCAAACAGTGATCATCAACACCAAGCCCACGCACAACCTCGGCAAACACCACCATCGCAATAACAATCCTCAACACCACCTCCATCACGTTCACGACCACCGCGACCACCCGTTGCAGGTGCCGGGAGCAGGGCCAGCACCGGCACCAGCAGCAGTTTGAGGACGCGCACGTCATGCTCCAGATTCTCTCCACCCTGCCAAGGTGTGTGTGTGTGTGTGTGTGTGTGTGTGTGTGTGTGTGTGTGTGTGTGTGTGTGTGTGTGTGTGTGTGTGTGTGTGTGTGTGTGTGTGTGTGTGTGTGTGTGTGTGTGTGTGTGCGTGTGTGCGTATATGCGTGCGTGTGTATATGCGTGCGTGCGTACATGTGTGTGTGTATGTTAGCCAGCGATGTGCTCTTTGTTTGTCTTCAAAGAAACCCATCTGACTGTTGTCTTCGCTTGTCCACTTTAACGCACGTGTGTGTGTGTCATTTTGTGTGTACTTGCAGGGTGTGGCTGCGGTACTCACAGGCAACAGTGAACGACTTGGCAGATCAGCTCACGCCGCTGCTGGCAATCGATGAGGTGATGACGCAGCATTGAATGCGTGCTTGCATGCACCGACGCATGTGCTCACTGGTCATCACAATCGCAGACATTTTCATTCGCATCACCACCATGCATGCGTGCTCACTTTGGTGTTCGTGTGTGATTTGACTGTCTGTCTGTATTTGTGTTGGCCTTTCACTTCACAGGGAAACATGCACGCCTCGTTTCTAGGCATCTTGGCGCACTTTGACCCCCACGCCCGCTGGTTTGTTAGGTGAGCACACTCCAGTGTCAGGTTTGTGCGCATTTGAACGTGTGAGAATGCTTCCGCTCACATGCTTGCTCAACTTGCAGTACAAGACAATAAAACCACAACCAACAGTACACACACAAAAGCAAGCATCATTTTCCTCACTCTTTCCGCAATTTTCTTTCTCCCCTGTCCACCTCGTCTGCTTGATGCAGGTGGACGAGCACGACCATTGGACGAACGGCGTTTGTGTCCGCATTTCGCCATCATCCGCACGTGCTGCAGTCCATGATTGCATCACTGCATGTGCTCGTCTACAGACCGCACAGCCACCGCCACCCGCACCTCCTCCTCGCTCTCATAGGTGTCATCAGCCAGCTGTGTCTCTCAAAGCCGGGGCGCGCTCTGTTTCCGATTGTCGCAAGACACCCCCGCACCATCAATGACAATGATGCTAGCAAAGGTGGCGGTGGTGGTGGCAAATTTGATGATGGTGATGACGGCAGCACACATCACTGGTATGTCCGTCACGTGCATGAGAACGGCACGCTGAAGTTGTGTGCTCTCGTTTGTCCTTTTTTTTATCCTCCTTTGCTCGTAGACACTTGCACTGGCACACACATACACACACACACACACACACACACACACACACACACACACACACACACACACACACACACGATTTCAGGTCTCCGTTCAAGTTGTCAGATGCGCTTGAGCTGTTGGCGCGAGTCACTGCTGCAAACCCAATGCAGATGCCAGCAGTCAAGGCAGCAAACAGCACACCAACATCAACCAAACCCACCACGAATCCATCAGTACCACCACCACCACCACCATCATCATCGCCATCATCATCATCATCATCGTCATCACCATCGTCATCATCAACACCAACAACTTCTTCGCCAGCAGGGTGTGCGCGCGCATGGCGGCTGATGTCTCGTCGCGCCCACGCAACACTGGCAACACTCGCGTCTGCGCACCTCGACACACAGCTGTGTTTGTTGTCGTCAAATGCACTGCGCATTGTTGTACAGCCCATCGTCGCGTGTGCACGTGCTGGTGCTGTTGACGGTGAGAGCGCTGGCGTTGTTGTTGGTGCGTTGGATGTGGTTGCCAAGTGCTGCATGACAGAGCAAGGGCGAGCATACATGCTCGCCCTGTCACTGGACACCGATACTGCAACAGCAACACACGAGACACCATCGTCAACAACAGCAGCAGTGCAGTCACACAATCACGCGACCACCGCGACCACCGCGACCACCGCGACGTTGACGTTGGTGCTGGCAGCACTCGCGCGATCGTTCGTGGCGAGCTTGCACCACCAGCAGGAACCATGGTTCACGCGTGGATTGGAGCTGGCTTTGCTTGCGCTTCGTCGACTCACTGCATTCCAGCAACACGACGTGTGGGGGCGTGTTAGCTGGCACATGCTTGCATCACTCAACGCGTGCGGGTCGACGGTGTCAGACATCATTTTGGATGCCATTCTCAACTACGCTCTCACACCCGTTGGCGCGCAAGCCCTGATGCAATGCAAGCACGTGAGCACATGTTTGCAACGTCTGCTGGTGAAATTCTCCAGCAACAAACAGGTGAGAGAAGAAGAGGGTGGTGTGAGGCGGATGAAATGGGTTGTGGATCGATTTTGGTTTCTCTGGTTTGTGTTGGCCGTCATGGATGTGCGCGTTTACGGTGTGTGACCGACTGCGCTACTGATTTGATGTGAACACGGGAATCGTCACAGTCCCGGCCGCGCGCTGGTGTCCCAATACCCAGCACATGTATTCACCTGTATCCAACCACATACACGCACACGTACACGCACACGCACACGCACACGCACGCACACGCACACATCAGTTGAGTACGCTGGAGCGATTTGGGTATGGCAGCGTGTTGGTTGAGATTTCAACATCAGCGCACGGATTTCAGCTCATCCAGTCTGCCGGATTTGTGGACCGCCTCGTCACGGTGTGACATGACACACACATGCACACACACACACACACATACACACGTACACACAAACACACGCACACACACACACACACGCGCGCGCGCTGCTTTACGTTTTAATGTCCTCTTGGCTGCTGTTGCTTGTGATTGATGCGTATCTGTGTGTGCGCTTCTCTCTTCCTGCACACATGCATGCGTGACTCTTCTTTGCTAATTTCTCTCCATCAAATGGGCGTGTATGTGCGTGCGTGCGTGCGTGTGTGTGTTTGTGTGTGCGTGCGTGCGTGCGTGTGTGTGTTTGTGTGTGTGTGTGTGTGCAACAGGATTTCGCGTCCAACTGCGACTCGTCCAGCGATATTCCGCTTCCTCCGTTCTCCCCGGACAATACCCACGCCCGTGACAAGGCCGTTGCTTATGTTATCAAGGTCTGCCTGTTGGCGTGGCGTGAGGACAACTTGGATCGGGCGTGTGATTGTGTGGTGACTGAATTGCCCCCCGACTATTCTGCACACAGACAGATGCATGCCCCCCTCCCGCACACACACACACACACACACACACACACACACACACACACACACACACACACACACACACACACACACACACACACACACACACACACACACACACACACACACCCTTACATGTCATCTGCAGGTGTTGACAATGCCTGCCGCCGTGCGACAGCAGCTTGCCTGCAAACAACGCTGGCTCATGGAACTGATCACCAGTCCAGACCTCTGCTTGTCCCTCACGGGCTCGCAACACCAGGTTAGCGCTGAGACTGCTTGGTGTTTGTGTAGGTGGTGAGTCGTTGAGGGTGTTACAATGGGCTGGCACTGCATTGTGTAGGTTGTGCACTTGCGTATGCGTCCACATCCTCGGTACGTTCGGCATCTCATTGCATGCTGTGCATTCTGCATGCACGATGCAGGCGGAGTTAGATTCGCTTCGAATCATTGCCGCCATGCTGTCCAGTCTCTCTGTTCGCGTGCTGCTGACACACACGCACGCCATCCTCACACGCGTACAAGAGCATCAACAGCGCGACACATCACCCCATGGTGTCGTGTACTCTCCTCGCTCTCTCCTCCGCAATCGCATCCTGGTCAGCGCGTGAGGCAACATTGCGTGTGTGCATTTCGTGTGCATTTTGTGTGCATGTGTGCGTGTATGCGCACGTGTGCGCCGCAGTCGGAGTCGTGTTCAAGCTTGCTGCTGAGATAGCTTGATGCATGTGCTGCCAGTCTTCAATTCTTCCTCAATTCTTCCTCACTTCTTCCTCACTCCCCCCCCCCCCCACAATTCCTCACTGTTTCCCCTTCCCTCGCCACGCACGTGTTTCCAGGTCTGGTGCCTGTGCGTGGGAGGACCAACGGAAAAAACAGTACCACCATCACAGCTCCCCGCAATCACAACAGCAGCAGCGCCAACATCACCATCACCACCATCATCACCACTACCCCCGGCATCGTTGTTGTCGTCGTCCACGCTTCCCGAGTTGTTCGTTGACGGCATCCCATCGTGCTATCTCTCCAATCCAATCGACCGCACACCCGTCTCCACGCCACCAGCGTTCGACGCCATGCTTGCACATGTGCGCAGCAGCACGGCAACACTGGGTGCGTTGCAGTCGTGCATGTGGCAGCTGCTGCAGGAGTGCCGGTGTGGGGGCGGGCGGTGGATTGCACAGAGACGTGAGGACGTGTCGCATGTGCTGGAGCACGCAGTCGGCCTGATCTGCTCCACGCACAACGATGATCGTGGCGGTGATCGTGAGTGTGATGACGGAGGTGGTGCTAATGGTGAGGGAAACACGTCGACACAACAGCAGCAGAAGCAACATCAACAGCAAAATCAACACCAGCGAAAGCAGCCCGTTTGTCCATGCACGTGTGCAAGTGCTGGTGATGGTGGTGGTGGAGAGGATGCGTGGGTGACGCTGAGCATTGACTATGGCAGACGGTGTGGAATGGTGCCGGATGACGAGGTGGATGCGTACACAACTGCATTGCTTGCAAGCAAGCACATGCGCACATGTGCACAGCACAGCCCGCACACGGACGCCAAGGCGTGCACAGATGACGAAGCACTGCGCCAGCTGCGCAACCGATACGAGACGGACGTGTGCAGCGACTGGTTTGTGTCCACGATCATGCTGCTCAGTGGGCCAGGAACAGGACCGCACCTGCTGCAACAGCTGTCACGTGCTCCGTGCTCACGTTACCTTTGGTTCCATCCACAGTCCACCACGGCATACAGCACTGCGCTGTCACAGCACATCCAGCACGCGTGTGAGGTGTTTACACCGCAGGTTCACACCGCTCTTCGCTTGGCAGGGTGAGCTTGTGTGTATGTTGTGTGTTGTGTGTTGTGTGTATGTTGCGTGTATGTTGCGTGTGTGCGTGTGTGCGTGTGTGTGTATGTTGCGTGTGTGCGTGTGCGTGCGTGTGCGTGTGTGTGTGTGTGCGTGTGTGTTTTGCGGCGGGGACGTGAGTTGTTCTTCCTCTCCCTCCTACCTCTGCCTGTGCAGTATCGGAGCGACCGCTTACGATGCCATTCCCGTCCGCTTGCACCCAACGCAGGTTGAGTACGTCCCACGTGTGTTCGCTCTGGCTCGAGCAAGTTTTCTGGAATTATCTTGACTGGCAGGAGGTTAGCACAGCCTGTATCGTAGTTGCTGTCGTGCATTGTTGCTTGCAGGCAGTTGTTGTGCAGGCAGTTGACACATCGGTTGATTCTTATGGCTCAAACCAACCAACCCCTCCACCCATTTACCGCAGGTCGTGCTGTATGTGCTTGCAAGCATTGTGATTGGCCCTTCGTTTGCCCTTGCCACGTGCGTGGCTGCACTCAAACACTTACAGGACAGCATTCTTGTCCAGCCGCCAACGTATCTCGATGTACGTCATCGCGGTGGATGAAGGTGGAGGGGAGGGGTAAAGGAGGTGTGTGTTCGTGAGTGAGTGAGTGAGTGAGTGAGTGAGTGAGTGAGTGAGTGAGTGAGTGAGTGAGTGAGTGAGTGTGTGAGTGAGTGAGTGAGTGTGTGTGTGTTAGTGAGTTGTTGTTGTTGAAAAGGAACGGCGCTTTTCTGGGGTGAGGGAAGCGGTAACGTGTTTATTCGTTTGCCAAATGACCCACATCGCATACTCAAAACAGCATCAACACAGACTCGCGGGCACACACGCACACACACACAGGCACAAACGCACGCACACGCACACGCACACACCCCTTCCCCAACACACGGATCTTTTCTCACCAATCACCTCGCACCACTACCACCACCACGACTTGTCTGATGACCAGGACATGCTTCGGTTGAGTCAACTGGGTGGCTTCTCCTTCGCCGCCGCCACTCCGCTCATCAAATCGCTCCACGACACATACGCAGCTGCGCTCAACTAACCATCATCATCACCATCATCATCATCATCATCATCATCATCATCGCCATCATCACCACTCCTGCTGTCGTCGTCGCCATATCCACCGTTGTTGCTGTGCCCGCGCATGTGCGCGCGTGCTTGCATGCAATATGCAGTTACGAGAGGTGTCGCCTCAGAATGTCGCCAGCCTTGTTCCACGCCTGCCGTGGTGGCGATGACGGCAATGCGAGGGGGAACAAGTCATCGTACCAGTGCATGCAAGTGTATGAGCGTCGTGATAACCAACTATGTGCAAGAGTACATGACGTCCGCTGGCGGGCAATACACAATCCAAAGTCCGGAGCGCATGCACAGACAAGGGGGAAAAGTCTCAAAAACACGAATGACGGGAACATACACACCCCTACACCACGTATCTACACACACACCCCTACACCACGTATCTACACACACACCCCTACACCACGTATCTACACACACACACACACACACACACACACACACACACACACACACACACGCACCTGGGCGAGTGTCTGTTCGGTGATTGGGCCCTCGTCGCGGCTGCTGATGGTCGCGTTTACCGCCAGCGTCTCCGGATCGGCCTCAAGCACAATCCTGGACACACACGCACACGCATGCATGGTGTTGGTGTGTTTGGTGTAGTTGTGTGTGTTTGTGTGTGGTGTGTTTGCGTGTGGTTGTGTGTAGTTCGTTGGCATGTGAGCTTGGACAGAGCGCTTGGCATAAGGAAGGGCGGGGGGCGGAGTTGGCACAACGGCACGGTTGCTGCGAGCGGTTGTGAAGCGGCGACAACAGCGCGATGGTTAACGCACCCGCCGTCCACAATTTCGTCTGTGATGAGCATGACTGCATCAAGATGATCCAGCACTGTTGTCTTCTCAATATTTTCTCTGCTCAGGGAAACGGCAAGGGGAGCAAAAGGGAAGATGTTGTGTGTGCGTGTGCGTGTGCGTGTGTGTGTGCGTGTGTGTGTGCGTGTGCGCGCGTGTATATACATGTGTATGAGCAAGTGCACGTGTGTATGCGGGCACGTGCGCAAATAGCGCTCATGTGCGTGCTCGCATGTGCAAGGGTCATACAAATGTGGCTGGAGATGTGTCTTGCAACACAGCGAGTATTTCCTGACCTGACGACGATGCTGATGGCGTCGTAGAGTGTGTTGAGCACCGTTGCCAGCAGGAGCTACAGCAGGTTAACGATCATTGTTAACAACACCACGAATCGATGTCAACCATGCACACATGGTCGTTGTAAACATACACAAACACATACACATACACATACACATACGCACGCAAACACACACAAAACACGTTCACACACACATACGCGTACGCACGCAAACACACACAAAACACACGCACACACGAACCAGATACCCCAACCCACACAATGCTCCCACACCAACCTCGTTCTCTTGTGATGAGCCAAAGACGTAGAAGATGAGGTCAATGTTGCTTCGGAACACGCACGTGATGCCCTCAAACATGACAATCTCCGCTGTGTAAACACAATGCGCACATGCGTCCGCACACATGCACAGGACACAAACCAGTGAGCTGAGCGGCACCAATCAGCACACACAGTAAGCGCTCGCTAGTGCATGTCGAATCCATCGAAAACGACACGAAGAGCACAAACCGCAAATATGCGTGGCTCACCACTGGACTGGTTGGTCTTCTGAAACAGCTTCTTCTCAAATGCTCGCTGCTCCTTCACCGTGGGCATGCTGTCATCGTAGTACTGTGCGCAGGGACAGCAGCGACAGCAGCGACAGCAGCGAAAGCAGCAATGTTTCGTATCACGCAGACAGTTCGGCAATCGTCAGCCATGCGCACACACAGATTAAGAGAGCAAGGGGATGCAGGGTCATGGACACAATTCATGAAGCTAGTACCAACAGTGTGTCGCACGCGCCTCTCTCACCTTGCTCAGCACCCTGTTGCCATCGTTGTCCAGGATCAGGATGCCCTTCACCGTGTAGAGAGACGCCTGCAAGAAACACAGCAACCATTAGGAGAGGACGCATCAATGTCCAACAATGTACGAAAAACAAACAAACGCGCTCGCTAACAGCTTGAACCACTCCCCGCAAGCAGGAGGAGGAGGAGCATCAGCAGCAGTCGTGTCCACCATTCCCCCATACAGACACCCCCGCTGCCGGCCGGTCCACTCGCTTTGCTTTTGTTTGCTCAACCGTCCAAACCAACCATCTTGGATGATGAAGATTTGCAAAAGATTTGGCAGAAAATGACCGAATATACTTTATCGTGTCGCTTACACCGCGTCGTGCAGCTGTCTGCTGTGGGTGTTGGATTTTTGTGTTTGTGCCAACGCAGCACGCAGCATGTATCTGTCAGATGCACTCCCGTTCACAGCTACACCGTATGGATGTTAGTGTCATCGTCACCCACGTCTCGCATGGCCACGTGCGGTCAGTAGAAGATGGAGCGCGTGTGGTGGATGGGCACGTGTGCGAGCGAGCTGGCATTGTCCTTGGCAAAGTCCCACAGATAAAAATCCAAGATGACGCTGTTGCACTTGACAGTATCAGCCTATGAATGATGGGTTCATGCGTAGAGGGGAGACACGCGTCGTAAGTGAGCCTGACTGACACGGAGAAACACATGTCGCAAGTCAACCAATGACAGGGACAGGAGTGGTAGGAAACAAGCGCAAAGAACCAAGCAAACACATGCACCAAACCCAACAGCCCCAACAAAAGAAACCCAAACACAGAAGAACCCACTGGCAGTGCAACAGATGCACACCTTTCCTCGAGCGGTGAGTTCTTCCAATACGGTCCGGCGCAGCAGCTGCAGACGATGAGTGCACGCACAAGCACGTCGTAAAGGCGTGAGGCCATGCAATGCGGCTGTTGCAGACGGACAAGGAGAAAGTCGGGGAGCGCGAAGGGAAGAACCAGGCAGGCAGGAAGCGGGCAGGGAGGTAGGAAGGCAGGCAGACAAACAGACAGGCAGACAGATAGATGGATAGACAGACAGGCAGACAGATAGATGGATAGACAGACAGATAGGCAGACAGATAGATGGACAGACAGACAGATAGGCAGACAGATAGATGGGCAGACAGACAGATAGGCAGACAGATAGATGGATAGACAGACAGATACGCAGATAAATAGATGGATAGACAGACAGATAGGCAGATAAATAGATGGATAGACAGACAGATAGGCAGACAGATAGATGGATAGACAGACAGATAGACACACACACACACACACAGACACACAGACACACACACACTCACTGACGCACAGACATCAGACAGACACACACACACTCTCTCTTCTCCACATAGATAAGACAGACAAAAACATGTGCCTGACCTCACTGCTCAGATGGAGCAGTCGAATCTCCACCTC
>NW_004754893.1:184931-197431 GCF_000188695.1 Salpingoeca rosetta | reverse complement strand
AGTGTCGTTCCTCCCAGTTGATACGAAGCGCCAGTTTCTGCTCTCCAAAGGTCTGACCTCTGATCAAGTCTCCGCAGCACTTGCAGCACACGATGCGGCCGCCTCTGCCCTGACCTCAACACCTCCACGTATGTGCAGCACATGTGTGCGTGTGTTTGTGCGTGCCAAGTTTTATGTCTGTGTGTCTGTTTCTGTGTCCGTGCGTGTGTGTGTGTGTGTGCGCTCACTGCTGTGGGTACTTGTGCGCTCACTGCTGTGGGTACTTGTGCGCTCACTGCTGCGGGTACTTGTGCGCTCACTGCTGCGGGTACTTGTGCGCTCACTGCTGCGGGTACTTGTGCGAATTGCACTTCCGGTTTGTGTTCGTGTGCATGCCGCCTCATGTGCGACTGCAACCCTCACATCGGCGTCCTCGATGCATGCCGGTCCTGCAGGCCTTGGGTGGACATGGCAAGAGCTGGGACTTGTGCTGGGTCTCACTGCCACAGGCGGCTATCTCCTGTACAAATACCTCCAAGTGTGTATGGGTTTGTTCTTGCGCGCACGACAGGTTTCAACCCAGGAATCAACCAACAGCGCACCGCACCCCAGTCTCCCGCCCCCTTCCTCACCCCTTTATTGTGTTTGCTGCTGTCTTGTTACACCGCCCAGTTTTACTATCCATCAGCACCCATCATGAAGATGATGCGAGCTCGACCAACATCATCCGCAAAGCAGGTGTGTGCATGTGTGTGTGTGTGTGTGTGCGCATGTTCAGGTTGAGGGTTGCAACTCTGCTCCCCTCAATGTTGCCCGTGCAACACACTGATCGCATCCCTACATTGCGGTTGAATGCTCCATTGCAGCTTGAACGTATCCACAACAAACTTGGGCTGCTGGAAACCCGCATCGCAGCACTGGAGAAGAAAATGGACACCGATATGCCTGTGAGTGTTTCCTGGCACGGCTCGTAGCCGCTTGGCTTGCTCCTCGTTGTCCACGCGTGTCACCATGCTGTGTTTCACACACACACACACACACACACACACACACACACACACACACACACACACACACACACACACACACACACACACACACACACACACACACACACACACACACACACACACACACACACACACACACACACACACACGCACGCAGGGTCTGCAGCGGCGGATGCAGCAGCTCAACACGAAAGTCGTGAGTGCGGTTGACGAGCTACAGACGGACGTGGCCAACGTGAAGACAATGCTGCTTCGCCCAAAGGCAACACTCTCCCCGCGACGCAATGGCCTCCCAGACTGGCAGCGGCAGGTGCGCAGCAGACCAGCCACCGCCAACGCAACCGCCACCACCACCACCAGAAGCAACAGCAATAACACCAACCACACAGCGCATCAGGCACCTGCAGGCACCACCACTGCACAGCGCGCATCTCACTCCCCATCCTCGTCATCCTCGTCGCCGTCGTCGTTGTCACCGCCATTTTCCGCGTCTGAACGACACACCGCGACCACCAACGACAACAACAACAACAACACCAACGACAACAACAACAGCAACAACAACAACACCAACGACACCACAACGGAAGCACACCCATCACCTTCTCCACAGCTGAAGAACGACCAACAACAACAGCACAACAGCAAGAGCAACACATCACCGCAGGCGGTGGCTTGACAACTGCGAGCAACATACATGTGTGCGTGCGTGCGTGTGAAGTTGTCGCCACGCCACATCAATATCACTTTTCACTCTTGCCGCTTTTCCGTTAGACAGTGTGTATAGAAGAGAGGGACACGAGTGGGCAGCGAGGAAGGGAAGCCTCCCACAACCACAACACAAATACCAACACACACACACACATGCACGCATGCACGCGCGCAAACAGTGAAGAGAGCAAGAGCGACACAAGGAAGGGGCATGGCAGTTAACAACGCCACCCACGTCACACTCTGAACATGAAAACAGGCGCAGCAACAAAGCAAAACAAACGGGAAAGAAGAAGGGGAAAACGGGGAGAAAGTCAGCAAGTGCGGGGGCAGATGAAAGGGGGGGGGGGAAGGAAACAACACACAGGACCAACACGCTCTAGAACACAACACTGCAGCTCTAAACCCACCACCACCACCACCGCTACAATGACAACAGCACCACAATGCTGTCAAACAAAAAGACAACAGCAGCCTCTCGACAACACAGCGACAACCAAAGCACATGCACCCTCGTGTGAGCAGCAGCAGCACTGTCGCCACTGGTGTGTGGCACGCTGGTCGTGGTGAGGTGGAGCGAGGAGGAGAAAGGGGAGAGGGACGAGAGGAGGAAGGACTGCAACAAATAAAACAGGCACATCCTGCCGAGTGCAGTGCCAAGAATGGAAGGAAATCACACACAAAAAACAACGAAAAAGCTCAAGATAGATCTCGTGTTCGGAGAGGCGAAGAAGGCGAAAGAAGAGGGAAAGAAGGGAAGAGAGATGAAGCAAACCAGGAGGGGGGGGGGGAGGGAAAGAGGGAACAAGAGGCAAAAACGGTAGCACAAGCACAATGCAGCCAGGCACGGCGTGGAGTGGCGGATTTAGGCGTCAAAGCCGTAGCCACCCTCCTCGTTGCTGCCGGCCTTGAGCTTGATCGACGTCGACTTGGGAGGAATGCTGCGCGTACGCACACAACACAACAGGGTGAGGTGAGGTGAGGTGAGGTGAGGTGAGGTGAGGTGAGGTGAGGTGAGGTGAGGAATTGTTTTTTTTTTTTTTTGGTTGGAGAGAGGGGGTGGGTATGAAGGTGGGCACGAAGCAAGACACAGCACGACACAGCAAACAAACACAAACAACAAACAACAACAAACAACCAACAACAAACACAAAACAAATCAAACAAAACAAACACAAAACAACGCAAGCCAACATACCTCGGAGGTGGTCTGCGGACGGGCGGTGCGCCTGTGGGCGGCTGTGCGTGGCCGTGGTGGACGCGGGTGGTGTCGCTGTCACTCTCGTTGCGCATTGGGAGCTGCGAGTCAACCTCCTGCTGCAGCGACAGGCGCGGGGCCTTACCACCAGCTGGCATCGACGAGTACATGCTCTCCGGCTGGGCCTGCACCGGCGCCGACATGTCCAGCCAGTCCAGCACGACGCGGTACACAAACGCGTACTGGTCGGGCGTCTGGATCATGGCCATGCGCTGCGTGCGCATGTGCTTGGTCACCTGGTACAGGTCCATCTTGTTCTCCTCCCGCATGCGCTTGAGGCAGATCATGGCGGCAACAAACACGCCCGTGCGGCCAACGCCTGCGCTGCAGTGCACAACAAGCGGCTTCATCTGCTGCAGGATCGCCTGTAGCGCGTGCGTGCGTGCGTGCGTGCGTTTGTGTATGTGTGTATGTGTGTGGGTTTCGAGGTGAGCATACGACATGCAAACCATGCAAGAGCAAAGAAACCACCGCCCACGCAGGCGACAAACAAACGCAAAAAATAAAATAAAAAAATAATCACCACCAATTCGGTCCCCCCTCTCTCCTCTCCCAAACCACCACCGCGACAACGACCACTACAACGCTGGCTACGCACGTGCTCGTTGATGATTTCGCGGTTGCCGTAGATGCTCTCCTCCTGCGGCATGACCACGCGCGAGTTGGCGTACTGCTCAATCTCCTGGATCATGCGCACCAGGTTGGTGCCGGCCGTGGGCGTGCCCTGCGTCGGCCACTCAAGGTACTGCCACTGCTTCACCTCGCGCGTCTCGTCCAGCAGCAGGTTCACCAGCATCATCGTGCGCTCCATGAAGAAGCCCCGGTTCACCTCGCTCAGCAGCGTCACCTGGTAGTCGCCAAAGTTGAGGGGCGGCTCGTCGGGGTCTGGCCAGTACTGCTCAGACTTGACCCGCCCGTTCTCCTCCAGGTGCGTCATCATCACCACAGAGTGCACACCCTGCTCCCACACCATGCGCCAAAAGTCCGCAAGCGTGTTCTCCAGCGGGCCCTGCGTGGCAATAAACGCGCCCTTCTGCTTGAACCCGTCAATGAAGCTGGCGTTGATGTAGTCCGAGCCGACAACGCCCGGCACCGTCTGCAGCTTCACTCGCGTGTTGTCAAACGGAAGAATGTTGTTGAAGCGGTTCTTCTCCTTGTTGGCCAGGATCTGCGCGCTGTCCGTGCGCACGGCGGGGGCCGGGCCCTGTGCCAAGCGGTTGAACTCCTGCTCCAGGTTGGACATGTTCGAGCCCGCCACGGGCCGCCGCAGCTCGTGGAAGTGCTTGCGCAGCGACTTGGGCGACATCTCCGTCACCGCCGTCGACAGCGCATCGCACAGCGACGAGTAGATGAAGATGTACTGGTCCTCCGTCTGCACCATCGTGTTGCGCTGGCGACGCATCATGTTCAGGCACCCAAAGATATCCACCCGGCTCTCCCGCGAGGCCTTGTCCAGGTTGTAGTCCAGCGCCAGGAAAGTACCCGTACGCCCGACACCGGCAGAGCAGTGCACAACCATGGGCCCGGCGTTGGGCTGCGACCGCAGCACCTTGGCCTTGCGCAGCATGGTGATGATCCCCGCCGTGCTGTCCGGCACGCCGTGATCGGGCCACGACACGTACTGGAACTGCGTCACCGTGCGCGACTGGCGGCCCACCTGCACCGTCAGCGTGCGGATAACAAAGTCCGGGAACTCCTCCTGCTTGGTGAACCAGATGCTCATGTTGGTGGTGAGCGGCAGCTGGTCGCCAACGGCCTGCGGCCAGTACTGGTGGCACTTGATGCGGCCCTTCTCCTCGAGGCGCGTCACCATCACAATCACCGTCGTGCGGTTCTCCCAGATCATGCGCCAGAAGTCAATCACCGTGTGCGGCAGTGGACCCTGCGCCGCAATGTAGTACTTGGGCACAGAGTACCCGTCAATGTAGTTGGCGTTGATGTAGTCCGAGTTGGGGTCGCCGCCAATCACAGACAGCTTCACACGCGTGTAGTCGTACGCAAGAATGTTGGCGTAGCGGTTCTTGCTGCGGTTCGCATCCAGCTGCGACGACGTGCGCGGGAACTGGTCGCCCTTCTCAACACACTCGTACTCCTCCGAGAAGATGAAGTTGGAGTTGGCGCTCATCTGCTCAATCACCCGCGGCAGGTCCGGCACAGACACCTCGTGCCGCTGCACGGGTGGCATCTGCGGCGCACCAGCACCGCCCATGCTCGAGTAGATGGACGAGCTGTCGCCAGCCACAACCGGCGCTGCCATTGTGCCTGGCGGGCGCACGGGCACGGGCGGGCCGCCAAAGCTGGTCGACGCCATCGACGCGCCGGGCGGCTGCTGCACGGGCATGTTGCCGCGGGCAGCGAGCCCACCCTGCTGCTGCTGGTGGTGCTGGCCGTTCTGCGCATACCCCATGGGCGACATGGGCATGGACGACGCGCTCGTCTGCAGCGACGAAACAGCCTGGCCATACCCGTTGGACCCGCCGTTGCCAAAGTACGGGTTGCCCTGGCTCGAGTGCACGTTGGTCGTGCCGTTCGACGGCGCGGAGGACTCAAACAGCGGCGGCTTGGACTTCTGGTTGCGGCGGTACCGCACAAACAGGAACACCAGCACGACAATGATGAGCACAACGATGATCGCACCAACAATGGCGCCAATGGGGCTGGCTGCGGGTGACGACGTGGACGCCTGTGGGGACGAGATCAGGCGGCCCTTCTCGTCATACACGGGCTCCTTGATCGGGCCAACCGTGTCAAACATCTCGGTTCCGTCGCCAGACTGCGTGAAGGCGCGCAGGCGCACGGTGTACGTGGTGCCAGCGCGCAGCGGGCCGTTAAAGAAGCCGCCGTAGTTGAGCTCGTCGCCCACCACCAGCGAGCCACTCGTCTGCGTCGCGTCGTCACCGGTGTACTGCCGCTGGAAGGCAATGTACGCGCGCGGCGTCTGCTTGTTCACCCGCGCGTTCTCGTTCGTCTGCCAGTCGCCAAACGCACACTCGTCCTCGCCACTGGCCGACGTGCAGTTGTACATGGTGTTGAAGTGGCGGCTGTCCTCCGGCTCCACGATGACCTGCACCTGGCGCACGGGCCCAAAGCGCGTGTTGATGATGGGCCACGTGATGCGCAGCGTGGTCTGCTTGCTCTCGCCGTTGGGCCGGTCGTCGTGGAACTGCACCGTCGGCAGCTCCGCCGGGCGGAACGACCACGTCTGCACAGACTCCGTCGCGCTAAAAGGGCCCGGCGCAAACTCGGTGTTCTCGGGCGCCACCTTGATCTCGTACATGCGGTTTGGCTCCAGGTCCATCAGCGTCACAGAGGGGTTCTCCTCGCTGGCGTCGTAGGGCACAATCACGTCCGTGGCGTCCAGTTCCGGAGACGTGGCGCTCTGCCCGCCGTTCTCGACGTAATCCACCGCCAGCCCCTTATAGCTGACCACGTAGTGGCGCGGCGGGCCGTTGAAGTCGTGCATGGCAATGCGACCCCACTGCACCGTGATGCTGTGCGCGTCGTTGGAGCGGTCTGTGATCACGGGCGTGGCGGCTGGCGGTGCCGCCTCCGTGCGCACCGTGTTTGTCGTCAGCAGCGCACTGGCGTCAAACCCACCAGCCTGCTCCATGCCAACAAACACAGAGTTGATGGGGTACACGTCCACCTTGTACTGCACGTACTCCTGCAGCCCGGAGAAGCTGACACTTGTGGTGGACGTCTCCTGCGTCGCCACCACGTGCTCCGCGGGCGTGTCCGAGTGGTCATCAGCAAGTTGCGTCAGAATCACGCGGTACTGCAGGCTGGCGTCGTTCCAGTCAGACACGGCGAGCGCGTTCCACGACACGTCCAGCGTGGTCGTGCCCTTGGTGGTGGTCAGCTGGCCCACACTGGCGCCGGGCAGCGCCGGCGACAGAATGCCGTTGTTGTCTGGCGTGGACACGGTCGTTGTGTCAGTGCCCTCGCCAATGGCTGTCAGTGGCGTTACCGAGAACGTGTACTTGTCATATGCGCCCAACGACGTGAAGCGCGTACTGAGGCCGTCACCCTGGTTGTTGCTGCCCAGTTCCGCCAGCGAATATGTGAGGTCGCTGTGCACCTGCGCCTGCGCCTGCTGGTTCGGCGTCACCCGCACGACAACGCGGTACTCTGTGATGATACCGTTGCGCGTTGCAAGGGTGGGTGGGTTCCACGTCAGCAGCACGCGCTTGGAGGCGTCTGTTTCGTCCGTCTCCTCCGCAGCCACCAGATTGAGCACAGGGCCGGTTGGAATGTACTCATCGGTTGTCTTGGAGAAGGAGGGCGACGTGGGCGATTCGGGCGACACGGGCGCGCGGTTGGTGACCGTCGCCGTGAAACTGTACAGCACACCGGCCCGCAGACCATCAATGACGCGCGAGACAGTCGTGGTGGCGCGCTCCGCCGAAGTGAGCGGCGTCTGCAGCGTGGCCAGGTCGCCAAACGCGTCGTTGCCGTACTCAATTGTCAGGTTCTGCAGCACGCCGTTGCGGCGGTTGAGTGGACGGATGTTCACGCTCACGCGCACGCGCTTCTCCTGTGCAGTGTCATCTGCCAGCACCTGCACATTGGTAATGGCTGGTGCCGTGGGCGTTTCCTCCTCCGTCAGCACAGTGATGGTGTTGGCCTCACCGTCGCCCACGCTCGTGTGCGGCACAACCTCCAGCGTGTACTCCATGAATGGCTGCAGGCCGGTGGCCTGGAACGTGATGGTGCTGTTGGGCTGGTTCTCAAACTCCGTCACAATGGGCAGGCTTGCAGCGAGCGTCGAGTCGATCCTCTGCGTGTAGAACGGGTCTGTGGAGATGGTGAGCGTGGCCGTGTAGGCAACAATGCCGTTGCGGTCGGGAACCGGGAGCGGGTCAAAGTCAATGTCGACTGTACGCGGCGTGACGCTCACGTCGCCAAAGACAACAGGGGCGGACGGAATGGCCTCGTCGGTGCGGATGACGAACGTGGCTGCGGGCCCAATGCCAGCAGACGTCCACGCGCGGACCTCAACCGTGTATGTGACGTACGCCTCCAGGCCAACCAGCGGCCACGTGTACACCACGTCGCCGTTTGCGGGCACAAACGAGTTGCACACGGACGCAGGGCAGTTGTCCAGCGAGTCTGTGGCAACGCGTGGGTCGTCGTCCTGGCGCGAGTACACAATGGTGAAGTTGGTGATGAGCCCCTTCCGCTCCAGCGGTTCCGGCAGCTGCCACTCCACCATCAGCGATGACGACGTCGTCGTCACGTCCGTGTTGGTCACGTTGCCCGTGGGTGCTGCGTGTTATGTGTGTGTGTGTGTGTGTGTGTGTGTGTGTGTGTGTGTGAGCGAGAGTGAGTGAATGAGGGTACAGCTTGGATATGCGTGTGCTTGTGCATGTGACAGGGAGGTTCACCAGCAGTCACAAACGACTCAAATAACGGCAACCTCAACGAAAGCAGGAGGCAAGGGGCAGGCGCGTGCAAGTCACCAAAGTTCAACTTACACATACACACACACATACACACACACACACACACACACACACACACACACAAACCTGATTCGAGGAGGCGAACTGTGTAGGTCTCGGACCATGGGCTGAGCAAAGATGACATGCTGCCTTCCGTCTGCATCTGGAACTCGTACACAATGGCGGGATGCAGCGGGTCCCCACTCTCGAGGGTGGTGAAATCCTTGGTGAATGTCTGCGCACTGTACCTGAACACGTGCCAGTCGTCAGCGCCACCAAAGTCAGCGTCCGTGATGGTTGTGTTATCGGCATACGTGGTGTTGGCGGCACGACGCACACGCACGAGGTAGGCGACGAGGTCTGAGTTGTGCGTCTCGGGAGGGGGCGCCTCCCAGGTGATCGTGAATGACGTGTCTGAAGGGACAATGGACACCACCGCCGGTGGCAGGTCAGGTGGTGCATCATCCGTCTCAAACACAATTGCAGGGAGGTAAAACTCTGTGGCAGAGATGGCAAAGCCAGTGTCCACGTTGGTGCGCGCCTGGATGGTCACGTTGTACTTCACGCTCTCCTCGAGGCCGGTAAACACGATTGATGATGCGGGGTGGTCGACCGTGCGCACAAATTGGCTGGGCGCGTTCGGGTCGGCGTTTGGCTCATCATCCAGCCGCTGCACGAGCACGAGATACTGCACAACGCCGTTGAGGTCAGTCTCATCAAGGGGCGTCCACGTGACATTCACCGCAGTGGCGTTGATCACGGCGATGGCGTCAAGTTGCGGTGGCATGTTGGGCGTGTCCTAAACGTGTTGGCCACAACATCGCGTGAGTACAGGGCAAAGTCAAACGAAGGGCACACGCCAGGTGCAAAGCAAAGGAGGAGGAGGGGGGAGGAGTTCAGATAAATGGAGAATTGAGCGATTCATCACAAGGGTGTAAGCAACAGCAGGACGAGTGGCCACAACACAAGCGATGCGTCTATTGCAAACAAACACAAACACACACACACACACACACACACCAGTACACAACAGTGCAAAGACACACACACACACACATAACCACACATCAGTACACACGACACACACACACACACCTGATGCGTTTGCGCGGTTGCGGGTGTGGAGATGACACTGCGACGGTTGCCAAACTCGGCCTGCACCTGCACCTCGTATGTGTGATACGGCAGGATCTGGTCCGTGAGGTCAAGGTGCAGCGTGTTGCCATCCACGCTCTTCTCAATCACGGGCGCGCCCGTGACGTTGAGGTCGCGGTACTGCACAAAGTAGCGCGTGATGGCGTTGGGCGGCGTGGGTGGCGCCGTCCAGTCCAGCAGCAAGAGGTAGCCGTCAACGACGTTCATGGCATCCGGGTCAGGGCGGGTGAAGTCGGTGATGACGGGCCGGCGCTGCGCAAGACAGGTGGGCGTGTCCATCGTGTTGGTGAACGCACGAATTGGCGCATAGCCAAACGGCAGGAAGAGGGAGACGTTGGTGCCGTCGACGTCGAAGGAGGCATCAAGCGTGTTGTTGACAATCATGTCCTGGCGCGTGTGGAAGTTGTACGCGCCGCTGCCATCAACCTGCAGCACGCTCACGCCAAGCTGGTCGCTGGAGGCAAGCGGTGTTGACGCCTGGAGGAAGTATGCGCCCGTGTCCTCCGTCCTGTTGGTGCGGGCATACGGGATGCGCACAAACTTGAAGTTCGGACCAGGGGCAGTGGAGGCCGCAGCAAAGGTGGCATCAAAGTCACTGCTGGAGGCGACTCCAGCCACGTCGAGATACAGGCGCGTGTCGTCGGCTTCGGGGGTGGACAGGGTGATGTTGGTCAGCAGCACGCTCACGTTGAAGGACAGCATGCAATCGGAGTCTGCGGCCTGCACGGTTGTGACGGCCACACGCCGCAGCGCAACCAGGCGACCCGCCGCCAAAGACAGCAGGAAGGACACGTCGTCAAAGGAAACGATGCCGTCGCTGTTGGTGTCCGCGTCTGCGCCCTCTGCAAGGTCGTTCTCGGTCAGCCGGCCGCTGTACACATCGGACAGCATCAGCACATCCAGTACGTCCAACACGCCATCGCCGTTCATGTCAAAGGTCGGGTGGTTGGCGAGCACCGTCGTGAGGGTGCCGCGGGGGCCGCTGCGACGACGGCGGGCAAGCGTGTTAGCAACCATGGCTGCAGCGTCAAGCTCAAGGTCGGCAGCACCGTCGCTTGTCAGGCTGCTGCGTCGGCGACGTGTCATCATCATCGGGGTGGTCTCCACAAACAGCGAGGACGTGGTGGCATCAAGCTCAACCAGGCTCGGGTTGCCGTTGGCGTCCACCTCAACCACGGAGCCGCCGAGCGAGAGCTGCGGGCTGGTGGTGGTGAGGTTGCGGGTGGTAAACACGGCCACGCCGAGCTCAAGGTCGTCGCTGGTGATGGCATTGCCGGGGATGACGACAAACACGCTCAGTTCACCAGGCGTACGCACGTTGAAGTCGAGGAACGCAAACTGCACGTCCGAGCCAAGCTCCACCGTGGCCAGCGCAAGGAGGGCCGGGTCGTACGTCAGGCTGAGCACGGCTGCACGCAGGTTCTCCGCCTCAACGTGAAGAGGAACACGCACGCGCGAGAAGGACGCGGCAGAGACGCCGTGCGGCCCAAAGCTGCCAGCACCCTCTGCGGGCAGGAGGGACGGAAGGCAGGTGACAGTGGCCTGCACGGTGCCGTTCACGGCGATGCCGATGGTCACCTCTGTCGCGCTGCCATCGTGCAGGGTGATGATGCCGTGTGCGTCCACGCTCAGGGCATCCGTGTTGCTGGACGTGAAGGTGACGAGGGATCGGATGGCGAGAGAGCCGTCATCAAGACGCACCTGCCCTGGCGACAGTGGCTCGCCGGTCACCTCGGCAGCAATGTCGAGCGTAAACGTGGCATTCACCCGGCCAAGGAGAGGGAACGTGCCGTTTGCATTGGCCACAACATCAGCCACGCTGGCGCCCGTCACGCTCAGAGGGAGCGATGCATCGTCTCCCGCAGCAAACAGGACGGCGGTGGTGGCCGTGAGACCGCCAAAGGTTGCGGAGAGCGTGGCGTTGCCGGCAATGCTTGTGGTGATCTGCAGGCTGGCGTCAGCTGGCTGCAGGGCTAGCGCAGCGTCCTCCTGATCTTGCTGGTCGTCGTTGGCAGCGGTGAAGCTGGAGGCAAACACGGCCTGCGCCATTGTGGCAACCTGTCGCAGCTGTACCGTCACTGCCATGTCCTGTTTGGTCGTGTTGAACACGGCAACGCAGCTGGCAGTGAGCGCTGGCCAGGCTGTGGCACCGGCGCCAATTGGCGGGACCTCAAACTGCTCTGCAGCGGCAGCGCCAGACGTGTGTGTGGCCGAGCCCTCAACACCACGGGCCGTCACCGTCATGCGCACAGCATCGAGCGCGTACTTGTTCACGGTGACAGAGGCCATGAGGTCGCCGTCAACCGTGGTGTACGTGCACTCGCTGGCAACGGCATCTGTCTCCAGCGCTAGCATACCTGTGAAGTCACCACAGTTCTCATCGGCAGACGTGAAACTGGCAGACGTCACGGTCTCAACACTGCCGTCGCTGAGGGTGCGGGTGACGGTGAAGGCGGCCGATGACGGCAGCCCTGTCACAGCCTCGGCTGCGCCTGCGTTGGCAAAGGGCACGACCAAGTCAACGCTTGTCGGCGACACGGCGATGGACACGACAGTGGCATCTGTCGTGGTCACATTCACGGCGGCCTCAAACGTCTTCCTTGCACATGTGGCCTTCGGCCACTGGGCGGTGATGGCAGCAAGGCCCGAGGTTGCCGTGGTGGTGACGGTTGCCGGGTCATCGTTGCTCTGCGCCACAGTTGCCACGTCCGTGTTGTCGCTGGCAAAGGCGACTGCGGATGGCGCGAGCGCCAGCTGCTGCCTGTTCTCCGTGACCTGCTCCATGACGACGGCTGCCACGTAAAGGCGCGCCGCGTTGGCGCTGCTGGTGAAGCGGGGAAGGTTGCTGCTCGACACGCTGACCGCGGCCGAGACCCACAGGTTGCCTGCGTCGTTGATGGTGGCGGTAAAAGTGGCGCCACCGACGGCGTACGCACGCACGCCGAG
>NW_004754893.1:174969-184496 GCF_000188695.1 Salpingoeca rosetta | reverse complement strand
CAGCTTCACATCGCGCGTGCGCGTGTCAACAATGGGCCTGCGGTTGCGCACCTGGAGGAACGAGTCAATGTTGCCGCGCAGCACAAGCATGCTGTCCTCTGCAGCAGGCACAGCGTGCACGGTGGCGGTGAACAGGCTGAAGGACCGCTGCTCAGAAAACTTTGGCTCGTCGGTGAGGTCGCGAGCAATGCCGGCAACAACGAGCATTTGCTCGCCCGACTCTTCGTCCGTGGTGACGGTGCTGCTGATACTCCAGGCGGCTGTGTTGGCCTCGCTCATCTCAATGCGGCAGTTGCCGCAGCGGAGCGAGACGCCAAACGAGTGCACGGCCCAGTCGTGGCGGGCAATCACCGCCACGTCCACGGTGTCGTTCTCGAACACGCTGTTGGTGGGGGTCACGACGGCGGCAATGCTGCTGCTCACACCCAGCACCTCCTGCTGCGTTGGGCCGAGCGTCAGCTGTCCGCACGCCATGTCGGGGCTGGTCTCGTAGCCCTCGCCGTCTGCGCGTGGCGTCGTGTACTTGAACGTGACATCCACGAGGCGTGGGCCTGCGGACGAGAACCACGCGTCTGCAAACGTGGTCCACGCGTTGCACACTGCAGGCCCGTCTGTGGGCATGGTGCAGGTGGCCGTCACCTCGGCGTCCTCGTCGTCTGCGGCGACAAACCGCACGGTGACGTTTGTGCGCGCAACACGCGAATGCCCGCTGGCGTCCAGCGCGGCAAGCACCACTTGTGCAGTCGGATATGTCGCATACACGTTGTCGAGGACGGGCGCGCAGTCAACCTGCGCTGCCGGGGCGAGGGGGCGGGTCACCATCTGCGCACCATCCTCGGGCTCGCCGCTGACAGCGACCCATGTGCTCTCCCCTGGGGCGATGTTGGTGAACACAAACGAGCGGTTCACGCGCATGGACGCATCCATGGCCTGGTCTTGCTGTTGCGACGCGGCGGTTGGGAGAATGTGGTTGGTGTTCACGCCAATCACGTTCACAGGGGGCGCTGTCTCAAACTCGGTTGGAAGCGCGTTGCACTGCGCGTCGCTCGTGCCCTCGCACACGTTCGTCAAATACTGGTCGAGCGAGCACTCCGTGCACTGCAGACACAGGCCGCCGCAGAAGCCGAGCTCCTGGTACAGCCCCGGGTGGGTCGTGGACCGACAGGGCTCGCAGGGAATGAACATGACGGGCTCGCCGTTTGGGGTGGGGCCAGCGGTGCGCTGCAATGAGGTGGTGTTGGCGGCATCAATGGCGGCAGCCATGGCGTTCAGGGCATCTGTGGTGATGGTCAAGGCTGCATCGACGTCCACACGGAACAGCGCCGTGGTGGAGTATGTTGTCGTGGTTGCGTTTGTCGTTGTGTTGGTGGTTGTGGTGGACACTGTGCTGCGCTCCATAAATGTGGCGGTTGCGTCCGCATCCTCCGTCGCGTTCAACAAGAAGGCATCAAGCACGTCCAGAAGGTCGAGTTTCTAAAACAGGTGGCGTTGGGGAGAGGGAACAGGGGTGCAGGGACGAAGGTGTGACGGGGATGGCGAGATCGGTATGATGTTGGGAGGGGGAGGGGTTGGCTGATGGATGTGTGGTTCCAGCAGAGAAAAGGAAAGGGGCGGTGGTGCGAAACGAAACATGCACGAGATGGCATGTGTACGTGCAGACACACATACACACGCATGCACAACCGTAAACGCCTACACACAACGCACACGCATGCACCACCACAAACCCCTCCACACAACGTCACAGGCACACATGCGTACGCGCGCGCACCCACACACACACGCACACACACACGCGCACACACGCACACACGTGCGCACAGGCGTCATTCTGACCTGGATGTCGAATTGTGTTGATGATGCTGCAAACTGGAGATCAAGGTAGACAAATTGCCGGCCCTCCGAGGGCACGTCGAAGCGTGACACCTGCGGCAGGTACGTCACCTCCGTGTTGTTGTACGCTGCATCGTCCAACTTGCGCAGCTCGCGTGCGAGCGGGCCGTTGCTGCCGTCCTGGATGGCGGCCTCAATGGCGGCGCGCGTGGCGTCAATCTCCGTCTCCAGCGTGTCCACCTGCACCACGACGGTGACCGCGGCCTTGCGGAAGTCCAGACAAACGCGGTCCGAGGTTGGCGTGGGCGCATATCGCTCGCGCGAGTACCGGGGATCGCACGTGGTGATGGGGTCGCACGCGCGGTCAGCGGACGCCGCGCAGGGGCTGGACTCAAACTCCTCGCCAGCGGTGCACGTCCGGCACGCTGTGCACGATTCCAAGGTGTGGTCGTCGGTGTCCTGGAAGGTACCATCCTCGCACGTCGTGCAGACGGTGTTGGCCGTCAGCGTGCAGTTTGTGGTGAGCTTCTGGCCGAGGCCACACTTGGAGCACATCATGCACGTTGGGTCGAGGTGACCCGTCGCGTTCTGCCACGTGCCGCTGTCACACGCAACACAGGACGTGTTGCTGGTGGCGGTGCACGGCGACAACAGGCGCTGGCCAGGGTCGCACCTGCCGCACTGCTTGCACTGCTCCTCCAGGTGGCTGCTGCTGTCCTGGTAGGTGCCGTTCTGGCACGCCGAGCACATGGCATCACTCGTGCGGTTGCAGGCCATTGCGAGAAACGTGCCCTGCCCACACATTGAGCAGGCCTGGCACTCCATCTCATAGTGGCTTGTCATGTTCTGGAAGGTGGCGCCGGTGCACGCGCTGCAGTTGGTGTTTGTCGTGGCAGTGCAGGCGTCGGCAACAAACTGGCCCTGACCGCACATGCTGCAGTCCTTGCACGTGGAGCTGTTGTGCATCAGCAGGTCCTGGTAGGTGAAGCCTGTGCAGTTGTTGCACAAAATGTTCGATGTCGGGGTGCACTGCAGAAAGGCAAACTCGCCAGCGGTACACGTGTCGCAAGTGGTGCAGCTGGTCAGATTGTGGCTGTCTGCGGACTGGAACGTGTTGTCCGGGCACGCAGAGCATTGCGTGTCCATGGTGCGCGTGCAGGCGCTCGCCAGGAACGTGCCGCTCCCGCACGTGTCCGTGCACGGCTTGCACGACATTTCCAGGTGTGCAGTCATGCTCTGGAACGTGCCATCTGTACAGTTGCCGCACTGCGTGTCTGTCATGCCACGGCAGTTTGTGGCCACAAACTGACCGGCATCACATGTGCTGCAGTCAGCGCACGTGGCATTGGTGATGTTTTGCGTTGGGTTGCATGCTTCCACCACATACTGGTTCTCAGCACACGTGCACGGGTCCATCGTCGTCGTCGTCGTCGTCGTGGTGGTGGTGGTTGCGTTGACAGCTGTCGTTGCGGGCATTGCTGTTGAGTTGGATGGCATGGTCGTGTTTGAGGCCGTGGTTGTCATGTTGGATGGCATGGTTGCAGGCACCGTTGTTGAGTTTGATGCCATGGTTGCGGGCATGGCTGTTGTGTTGGATGTCATGGTTGTGGTTGATGGTGGTGGTGGTGGTGACGGCATCGTCGCGTTTCTTCGACGCCGCTCCTGGGAACACGTGCTGCGCGTGATTGGGTCTGTGCGCGCATCAAAGCCAGTGGGCGTGCCAGAGTCACAGACGGTGTCTGCCTCACGCACCGTGACTTGCACGACGCTCGCGCCCGTCAGGTTGGCTGCAGCCACAAGGGCTTGCTCAAACTGCAGCGAGGTGCGTTGCACGCGATCAACAGCAGGCTCGGCAGTGAGCCAACACGGAGGTAGGGCTTGTGTGCGAACCACACCAGGCAAAATGCTACGTCTCTCTCTCCACACACACACACACACACACACACACACACACACACACACACACACACACACGCACTCACTCACACTGACCTCGGTCTGGTTGAAATCGTTGGCCATGAGGTTGTAAATCTCGATGGTGTGGTTGCGGTTCACGCGACATGCCTCTCCATCGCAAGCACGAGCTGCCGAAACATCACACGTGGTGTGAGATTCCAGCGAACAGGATATGGGCAGGCAGCGCGCCCAACGCAAGTCTCGTGTGCGTGTGTGTGTGCGCGCGCGTTAAATGCGAATGCGTGCGTGGCGGAGGCAAAACAGGCTGTGCGGCTGTGACGGCAAAGGATCGAGACACACCCAAAAGCAAGACCACACTGCTCACTCTGTGCGATGGCGAATGGCGTGAAGGATGCAAGAAGGGCGATGACAGCGAGGGCGGACACGAGGGCCCAGGGGCGCGGTGTTGCGCTTGGGGCCGGCGCCTCTGTGCGGCTGCCAGCCTTTGTGCTCATGCCGCTGGCTCTGGCGCTTGCTCGGCCTTTTCGGCTCCCAGCACGCTGCGCCATGTCTATTGCGTGGCGTTGGCGTGACACGGACAGAGAGGATGCATGTGCGTGTGTGTTTGTTTGTGTGTGGTGGTGTGAGGGACAGCGAGAGACAGTGCAACAAGAGGACATGACATGAATGGGGGAAGGGCGCTGCAGCGTCATGCATCGGCCTCCACTCAGTTTGACACTCAGGCACACGCGCGGACAGCTGCACAAAGCACGTTGCACATCACAGTTGCAGGTTCACGCCCTGATGCGAGACACAGACACATGCAGACAATCCGATCCGCGACAGTAAAACCATCAGCACCTGTGTTTGGCTTCCTACGGCTGGTCTGGCTGTCTTGCTCACGGGGGATGAGAGGATGTGCAAGGAAGAAGGGGGGGGGGGTGTGCTGTTGCTGGCTGAACGCACGCACACAGACACACACGGAGAGGGGAGAGAGACACACACCACACAGCAGAGACACACAGTCAAAGCTGGCTGATGATGGAATGGGAGGAGAGGGTGTGGTGTGGAGTTGCGATGCTGATGGTGCACGTCAACCACCCACACACCATTCAGGACAAGAAAAATAAAATAAAAAAAATTGTTTGTGTTGTATTGTTGCGCTGTGTTGTGCTGTGCTTTGCTTTGTTTGGCTTGGGGTGTGTGTGGGCAGTTCACGGTAGAACGAGTCGCTCTAATGTGCATCCAGCTGGCGCTGATTTCCTAGAAATCATTGCAAACTTTCCGCAATGGTGTTTGGTGACTCGCCCGCGTAAGTTTGTGCGGCGATGATGGAGGGCGGAAGCGCAGCCGGAGGAGGACAACGATGATGACAAGGACGATGCGGGAGGCTGCAGTGGTTGTGTTTGTGTTTGTTGTGTTTGGTGTGTGCGTTCATGTGGACATGGTGTACATGTGTTCATGTTGTGTGTGTTGTGTGTGTGTGTGTGTGCTCATGTGTACATGTGTACGTTTTTTTTTCTCAGGATCAAGCAGGCGGTGGAGACGGGCAATGCCATCCCCGCCGCACAGCTGAAGACCATTCTCAACCGCATCTTCTCCAGGCTCCTGACCAAGGTCACTCGCATGTGCTCTTTGTGTGTGTGTGTGTGTGTGTGTGTGTGTGTCACTGTCACACACATACATACACACTCCCTCCCTTTCTCTCTCCCTTCCTCCCTCACACACACACCCTCTCTCGCTTCCTCCCTCACCCTCTCTCGCTCATGCTGCCATTTGTGCAACAGGAGGATGCGTTCTCTGCCACTGAGAAGCAGCAGCTCGCTGCAACCTTTGAGTTGGAGCTCAATGATGTGCAGCTTCTCGTCGATTCGCTCACGCTCATGATCCAAACTGTGTGTACCTCCAGCATCGCCTTTTTTATGTATTTGTTCCTGCTCGTTCGTACAACACAGCACGGGCGATCTTGAAGCCAAGCCAGTGCTTCCCCCTCACACACACACACACACACACACACACACACACACACACACACACACACACACACACACACACACACACACACACACACACACACACACACACGTTCGGTATCATGCATCACGTGCTCTTGGGTAATCACAGGCCGCCTATCACCAGCTGTCTGAAAAGGCGATGGCCAAGCACCTGACCAATGCTGGACTTGCAGAAGATCATGTTGGTGACAGCGCAGCGATTGTTCGCTCATGCTTTGCCATCTAATATCGTGCCCCGATTGTGTGAGCTCTTGATCTCGTCGCAGCCTCCCCCCCCCCTCACACACACACACACACACACACACACACACACACACACACAACGCGCGCAGGTGATGGTGTTCACAAAGCAGTGGGCAAACAAATCAGCAGGCATCATCGACGCGCTGCGCAACAGTGGATTCTACAGCTCTCAGGTACGGCCCCACATTGTGTGTATGTGTGTGCACGTACATGTGTGCGTGCGTGTGTTCTGGTTGTGTGAAAGATTTGAGTCACTGTTTCCAGCGTGATGTCTGTTTTGCACACTCTGCAGCAACCCAGTCACCCACGTGCGACGCTCACGTTTTTTTTTTTTGACACCAACACCCACCATGCATCTTCCTTCCATGCCTCACTTAGCTGGAGACGGTTGCGTGGAGTTTGGACGTTGGTGTCGCAGACAGCGTTGCTGGCACCACCGCGCAGCCAAACGCCAAGCTCCAACTGGGCCTTTCCACCTCACAGGTGAATCTTCCGTGTGCGTGCATGCATGTGTGTGTGCGTGTGTGAGCGCGTGTGTGTGTGTGTGTGCTTTGGGAAACGTACGCGCGCCCATACCAACGCTCACACATGCGCGCTTGCTGGGCAAACAATGCATTCTCACAAACATGTGCCGTGTGGTGCTGCCGTTGTATGGTAATGCAGGGAGGTACAGAGTCTATCACCGTTGCCATGACACAGCCCGAGCTGGAGCAGTTTTACGATAAGGTCTGTGGTGTGTGTGTGTGTGTGTGTGCAGTAGGCTGTGCGTTGTTCAAGCGAGTTGGCTATCTCAAAGCTCTCGCTGCGTGTGTCCCTATCCCTCATCTCTTCACACCCCTCACGCTCGTCGTCGCGTATTTGCCGCCGCGTTCCTTCCTTTTTTCCCCTCGTTGTTTTCCCTCGTTCCTTCTGTGCAGTTGGAGCAAATCCAGGGCCAGCTTGATGCCCTGTCGTGAGCCACACCGCTGCCAACCACCAACGCTGCCAATCACCAACGCTGATGATGATGATGATGATGGGAGATGGTGATGCAAGACGAAATATACTTTTCAGGCCCGGTCTGGGCGGTCACCCCTCTTTTTGCTGGCTTGCGTGCGTACTTCTCTTCTAGGATCCCTCTTGTTATGTGTCGTGTACGATCATCCAACACTGTGCTTCCCTCCCTTGTTATTGACGCTTTCCACCGCGGGTGTTTGAGCTGTTCTCACACCGTCGGCGTGGCCGTATGGCGACTGCATCATTAAACAGTCCCACACCAACCATTTCATCCATGCGTGTGTGCGTGTTGTGTGTGTGTGTGTCTGTGTGTGTGTGTGTGTGTGTGTGTGTCTGTGTGTCTGTGTGTGTGCGTGTGTGCGTGCGTGTGCGTGCGTGTGTGCGTGTGCGTGCGTGCGTGCGTGTGCGTGCGTGTGTTCTTGGAGTCTGTTTGTCGTGGGAAAAGCAACACAAACTTGTCAGTTGACTTGTCACATCATGTCATCTGTTCACTTCAGTCATACAAACATTGGCACGCCAAAGCACTGCACCGTCCGCACTCGCCACACGGTTACATCAATTTCACAGCTCTGGGCACTGTGCTCGCAGCTGTTTCAGCTGCAGTAGCAAGTGCTGGCGTGCCGTCCACATCACCATGTCACCACCACCACCACCACTGATATCATCACCATCACCATCACTGACATTTGCGTGTTCCTCGTCACTCCTTGCCGCGTTGCTCTCGTTCACGCCGCTGTCAAATCCGTCGCGCTGGTCGCTGACAAACGGTTCACTACCCATCTCACCACCCATCTCGCCACCATCCACGACAACGCGACATGATAGCGGCAACAGCCACGAATGCGGTGGTGTCGCACTGGCACGGCTCGCGCCACCCACCATCACCCTTACCTCATCGCTATCACATCCTTCCTCCCTTTCCTCCTCATCATCCTCCTCCACCTCCAGCTGCTGCTGCCGTGTTGGAGGGGACTCGACACGCGACGCCAGCGGAGTGTAGAACGGCGTCTCATCGCCTGCATCCTGCCCACCATCCCCGTCTCTCCCCACCCTCTCGCGACCACCACCACCATCACCGCCATCACTGCCATCATCACTGCTACCATCATCCTCATCATCGTCCCTGTTGTCAGTTCCACCAGCCCGTTGGCGCCGCCCGGCTGGCGTGCTTGCCATCCAACTGCCCTGCACGTGCCCCGGTGGTGGCGATGGCGGCGGGTCAGCATCACCGAAGCGGAGTGGCCGCAGTGGCGATGGCTGCTGCTGGTGCCGCTGGTCGTGGAAGGGTCGGCTCTGATGCCCCTTGCGCGGGGTGGAGGAGATGAGTGCTGTTGGCGTGTGGAACAGTAAGTCCGTGGACAGCTCATGCAGCTGCTGCGTCACAGCCTGCACTTCCTCTTCCCCGGCACGCGTCACGTTCTTATCACCATCGTCAAACATCGCAGTCACTGGTGCTGTGCTCGTTGTTGCTGGTGCTGTGGGTGCCGTTTTCGCCATGTTCACTGTTGCCGTTGCTGTGCGTGTTGTGGCTTGTGTTGGTGACGAAGGGGCCCGCTTGCTCTTGATTGCGTCATGATGTAAGGTGCCTCCATTCTCATCCCGCACAGGCAGCGACGAGGAAGAGGTGGTGGATGCAAAAATGTTGCTCTCTTTCATGAGGGTCCACAGGCCTGTCTTCTCCACCTGTGTCAAGCACTTTCGCAGCGCAAGCGCGGCCTCAGCGTCGTCCGTTGTTGCGCAATCACACACGCGTGCCGTGTCAATGGCGTAGGTGTGCAGCACACACTTGATCCAGAACAGCGCCTGTGGTGGTGCGGGTGGTATTTGTGGAGGGGGAGGGACATGTGGGAGAGAGAGGAGGGGGGTAGTTGGGATGTGTCAAAGTGGTCAGTGTCTGAGAAATGCAAAAATGGGCGGCAACTTGTATGAAACCACTCAATTCACGTCTTAAGCAAACGAAGAACAAAAGAACAAACACACACACAAACAAACAAACAAACAAACAAACAAACAAACAAACAAACAAACAAACAAACAAACAAACAAACAAACAAACAAACAAACAAACAAACAAACAAACTCGCCTCACCTGCCACATGTCTCTGCGCTGGTTGGAGAATTCACAGAGCTTGAAGAGGGCCGCAAGCAACAGCAACACATCCTCTGCCCTGCTGCTTGCATGCACACACATCACGCCACCACCATCACCGCTGCGACTGCTGCCAGGTGTGTCTTCTTCACAAGACGGTTCTGCGCCCATGCAACTGTGGCTAAGCTGGCTCAGTGCGTCTGCAAACGGGAGAGCAGGAAACCTCTCCACCGCCTGCAGCTGTCGTGTGAGCGCTATTTTCAGGCGCTGTGCCGGATATAGGACCGGCCATCGTGCCACGCGTGACAGGAACAGCGCATGCTGGCGTTGCTGTTGTGCGTGTGTGTGCGTGTGTGTGTGTGTGTGTGTGTGTGTGTGTGTGTGTGTGTGTGTGTGTGTGTGTGTGTGTGTGTGTGTGTGTGTGTGTGTGTGTGTGCGCGTGTAGTATGTGTGTG
>NW_004754893.1:160358-174869 GCF_000188695.1 Salpingoeca rosetta | reverse complement strand
AAAAGGAATCAGATTCAGATGAACATGCACCCCACAACATATAAGGGGTCGCTCCAACTTTTTTTCGAATGGGAACGGAAGCCACTGGCTGCTCCTGTGGATGACATCAACCGCGTGGCGACGTGAACAAAACGGTTAAAAAAAAAAGGAACGGGCAACAGGTAGCAAACTGTTCACCCCCACAACGCATTTTTTCCTTGGAGAGAAACAAAATGTGTGTGTGTGTGTGTGTGTGTGTGTGTGTGTGTGTGTGTGTGTGTGTGTGTGTGTGTGTGTGTGTGTGAGGTATTAAAGTGATGGACTCGGGTTGAGTTGCAGGATGCGACCAGCCTCACGGACAATTCCATCGCCCCAACGGCAAGGCAAGGTACACATGCAAACACACGTGCAAAACTGCACAGACATGTGCTCCCATGCATGGGACACAAGCACCCGTGCACACACGCACCTTTCTCCACAGCTGGTTTGCGTATTCGTTTGAGATTTGCACGAGCACGCCTGGCTGGGGCACGCGCTGCTGGCACTGGTGTTGGGCAAGCGGATAATGGAAGCGCGCGCACAGCGCTAGCACTTGCTCTCTGTCGTGTTGGTGTATATGCGAATATGTGGGTGAGTGAGAGCGAGTTAAAGAGAGAGAGAGAGAGAGAGAGAGAGAGAGAGAGAGAGAGAGAGAGAGAGAGAGAGAGAGAGAGAGAGAGTGTGTGTGTGTGTGTGTGTGTGTGTGTGTGTGTGTGTGTGTGTGTGTGTGATAGACAGAGAACAACTTGAGAATCGTTGGAGGAAACCGGACAAAATGACTCGGTAGTTCCTCCTCTCAATTGACCACTCCACTCGACTCGACCGACTGCACCTCTCCTTCGCGCGACCGCTATCACCATCGCCAACAAGTAGCGACAACCAGCCTCTTCCAGCAACGACAGCACATGCCTGCACCAGAACATCTCGCTCTGCACCATACGCACGCGTGTGTTGCGACGCGAAAAACTGCGGCCGACCGTGGAAAAACAGCGAGCACGTGCGTGTTTCCAAACGCGTTGTAGCCCTCCACGTCCATGCGTTGCACAACGAAGAACGACGTCAGCGCAAGCACAGAGCCTGGACATGCGAAAATGGTGGTGGCGGTGGTGATTGAGAGCGAGCGACCCGGGGGAGGGGTTCAGAATGGGTATTTGATGGTACGATGCAAGCCAACAAAGAGTGCTAACGATATGAGCCCTCATGCAAGACGCGTTTCCAGTTGACACACACACACACACACACACACACACCGCACACATTAACACACACACCGCACCAAAGCTGCCGTGTGAGAGCGGTATTTTCTGTTGGAATTGGCCGTCGGCAGCAGTGACGATACAGCTCTGATCACCACCACCATCACCATCATCATTGTCACCACCGGCTCGCTCAACGAAGAAGAACATGTGCTGGCCTGCGGTCAGAGAGAAGGATGATGTGGAACAGATGTGTACGGGGGTCAGCAATGCGCAAACGCACAGGGTGTGAAAAATGCGCACATTACGCGCAATCACACACATGAAAATATATAACACCAACAACAATGCATCCTCCTCCTCCTCCTCCTTGCACTGCACACACACACACACACACGCACACACACACACACGCACACACGCACACACACACACACACACCTGTTGCTGCGATGTGTCGGGTGTGCGGCGGACACTGGATGATTCGCACGAGACGAAACGGAGCAGTGCGGAAATTGTTGCGCACAAATAGATACACGCGCGACGTGTAGTGCACGTACACGTGTTCCCCGGCGCACACGATGGCCTGCACAGCCTCCGTCTCCTCCACCCCGCCCGTGTTCACCAGCGTTGCGTGCGATGGTACGTGTGGCGGTGTTCGGCTCTGCTCCCTCGTCCCAGTGGCTGTTGCTGTCGTCGTCGCTGCTGCTGTGGCAGAACGGCCATGGACACCGCTCTCACAAGCATTGCTATCATTGGCGTCGTTGCCATTGTTTCCCGCATCATCGTGGTCACAACTCGCTGGCGTGTGTGCACGTGCTGCGCTTCGTTGTTCAGCCGTGCGTTGCGACTCCGGGTTGGTGCCGGTGTCGCGTGCTGTGGGTGTTGGGGTTGGTGTTGTGCGCGAGGAGGGGGTGCTGATACCCGTGTTGCTGCTGGCTGGAGATGACAGCTGCTGCCGAAACGACGAGAGAATGGTCCCCGTGCTCGGATCACAGCAGAACACCTGATGGTGCATGCTGAACAACAGCATCTCTTGTTCACAGCACAGGTTTCGCAACGAGGGGGCGGCCGTGCTAGCGTCGTGCCAGGCAACGCTCAGCACCGACGTGCGCCGTGATGATGATGACGACGATGATGAGGATGTCGACGACGATGACGACCCACCGCGCAGTGCAAGGATGGAGCTCGGCTTATGGGAGACGTAGAGCGTTCCCGTGCTCATGTCAAAGTCGGATGGCATCTGCAGCGCCACCACCTTGTCCTCACGGCTGCTCCAGCACTCGAGCGTGTCCTGTTTCCAGTTCCAGCACCACACCAGGCCCGTCCCCGTCGCAAACGCCACGCAACATGACGCGCTGCATGCGATGTGCAGAATGGATCCCACCATGGTCACATCCCTAGACACGTGTTTGCCACTGAGGGTGCGTGTGTGTGCGTGCGTGTGTGTGTGTGTGTGTGTTTCGTGTGTATTGGTGTGTAAGTGTAAATGCAACAGGTGAATGCACAGAAGCAGAGGGTTCACGGCGGCACAAAACGATCCGGAAGCGTGGTGCGATGCGGGCATGGCACACATGCGCATGATGCCACTCACACATTGAGGGAGACAAGGAAATTGCCATTGGTGCTGAACACAAAGAGGTTGCTGTGCGTCGTGCCGATGACATAGTAGGTGGCACAGGATGCAATCGCCGTAAACGTCTGTCACACACACACACACACACACACCAGCACACACACCAGCACACACACACACACACACACCAGCACACACACGCACGCACGCACCCACATCGGCAATGGGATCGAGCGATAAGATGAATGCGTGAGGTGCATGGAATCCAGCGATCTGCCATGTTCGCCACATTCCTTCAGACACTGATCTCGCCTCGCCTCGAGAGAAACCAACGCAAACAAGAAGCAACATCAATATCATACCTCCTCGCGTTGAAGGAGATCTGCATCTGGGGCCCAGATCTCCGCCATGTACACTAGCGAGTCAAAGCTCATGGCTGTTCTTTGTGTTGTGCGCTTGCGCGTGTGTGCACCTCAGCCAACCCTCTCGCACACTGGCTCTCCTGCTTGCGCACACTGGCTCGCTGGCTCAGCTCGCAAACAACAAAGCACACAACACACCAGCCAGCCACACGAAAACACAAACAGCAACCTGTCCTCTTGTTCCACCAACTTGATGAAACTTATGTAAAGATATAGCAAATCGTCACTATCCACGCCAACTCTCTCGTGTGTGCTCTTCTTCTCTCGTTGCTCTCACGTGTGTGTTCTTTTCCTCTCCTCATTTCCCTTCTTGCGTGTTGTGTAACTGCTGCAGCTTGGCTGACCTCGTTCAGAGCGCACACATACATTGCTTCCAACGCCAGCAGCCACCGACCATTTCTTCCTCACCGACGCACAAGAAACCAAAGACCATGGGTGGCCACGACGCCGAGATGGAGTTTGCAAGCGACAGCTTCAAGGCGCTTGTCAAGGAGAACGGCAAGCTCAAGTACCAGCTCGCCCACCTGCAGCAGGTGTGCATGTGTGCATGCGCGTGCGTGTGTGCGTGTGTGCGTGTACATGCGTGTGTGCGTGTGTGCATGTCTGTGTGTTCATGCATGTGTGTGCGTAGATTTCTTGTACTCGAGTTTTTTTTTTTTTTTTGGTGACCAGATTTTCGTGCGCTCACGTCCCTGTTTGTGTTGCTTGCACAGACGCTCGAGGAGCTCCGCAAGCCGGCCGAATTCAAGTTCGAGTGAGTGTTGCGCCTAAGATGAACCAATTCACGCTCGCATGTTACACTGCCGCCATCCTAGGGCGTCCTTGTCCCCTTTCATCACACACACACTCACACGCACACACACACACACTCACACGCACACGCGCACACACGCACACGCGCACACACGCACACGCACACACATACACACTCTCTTCACGCACATACCCCCCCCCCCCTCATAAGCACTCCCTCGCTCACTCACGCGCCCTTCCTCCCACCTCTCGCAGGGACAAGCCCGACCTCGCCGTTGATACGATGCGCGTGGTCGCCGACCTGATGCGGTCCACCATCGGCATTGCCTTCCCGGAGTTTGCGGACGTGGACCCGAGCATCACCATCCCCGCCGCCAAGGTGAAGAACGCCGGAAGCTACCAATGCAACGCGGCCATGAACATCAACAACAAGCTCAAGAAGCAGGGCGTCAAGAGCAACCCGCGCGAGGTGGCGCAGAAGATTGCCGACAGCCTGCCGGAGAACCCCGTCGTGGACAAGCTCGAGGTTGCCGGCCCGGGCTTCATCAACGTGCACGTTGCCAAGTCCTTTGTGCAGGCGCAGACGAACAAACTCCTGCGCAAGGGCGCACTGGCCCCGCCCATTGACCGCAAACTGAAGGTGATTGTCGACTTTTCGTCACCCAACATCGCCAAGGAGATGCACGTGGGCCACCTCCGCTCCACCATCATTGGCGAGAGCATTTCCCGCGTGCTTGAGTTTGCCGGCCACGAGACCCACCGCGTCAACCACGTTGGCGACTGGGGCACGCAGTTTGGCATGCTAATTGCGCACCTCAAGGACGAGTTCCCAGACTACAAGACCAAGGCACCGCCCATTGGCGATCTCCAGGCCTTTTACAAGGCGTCAAAGGTTTGTGTGTTGTTTGTGTGTCTGTGTGTGTGTGTGCGTGTGCGTGTGCGTGTGGGTGGGTCTCTGTGCCTTGCATGTTGTGGTGTGTTGTGTGTGTCTGTGTGTGTCTGTGTCTGTGCCTTGCATGTTGTGGTGTGTTGTGTTGTGCGTGCATGCATTGCTGCACACATGGACACTCGCGTGCTCTCCGTAGCTCGCCCCACACCCACCCACCACACACACCGCACACCAACCACACCCCACCGTGCAGGTTTTGTTTGACCAGGACGAGGAGTTCAAGAAGCGCGCGTACGGGGAGACGGTGAAGCTTCAGTCTGGCGACCCGGACGTGACGCTGGCGTGGCAGCTCATCTGCGACGTGTCCCGCCGCGAGTTTCAGGACATTTACAACCGCCTTGATGTGACGATTGAGGAGAAGGGCGAGTCGTTCTACCAGTCGCGCATGCAGGGCGTTGTTGAGGAGCTCACCAAGAAGGGCCTGGTCAGTTGAGCCGATGGTGGTTGTATGTTTGGCCGCGGGGGTGGCGGGGTGGGGGCGGGTGTTCGTAGTGGTTTGAAGCGCTGTCATGTGTCGTCTGTTTTGCCTGTGCTGTTGCGGAAGGGAATGAGTACAGTGATAGATGCACGTGCGTCTCCCTCAAATCCAACTCACCACCACGCTTCCGTGCACGCGTGCTTGTTCCTTTTCTCCCTTCGTCCCTCGCCCCCGGCCGCTGCAGGTGATTGATGACCCCGAGAACCCTGGCCGCAAGATTGCCTGGACCAGCGCTCGCGAGCAGACGAACATTCCACTCATTGTCGTCAAGTCGGATGGAGGTGCGACCAACACATGCCCATCACCTGCTGCTGGGTTGTTGGCGCTGCTGCTGACGTGTAGACAAGATACTCACACTCTCACACACACACACTCCCTCACACACACTCCCTCACTCACACACACAATCTACTTCACACGCACTCACACACACACACACACACACACACACACACACACACACCCTCACACACACACACACACACACCCTGTGTTTGTGTGCAGCGTACACGTACGACACGTCCGATCTTGCGACGCTCCGCTACCGCGTGCAGGAGGAGAAGGCCGACTGGGTCGTCTACGTCGTTGGACAGAGCCAGGTGCCAGGCAGTGGGAGGGGAGGTGGTGGCGAACTGAGCTTTTGTGGTGTGGTGCTTCCGGGATTCTGCTTGCTTGACCCTGTGTTGCAGCCACACACACACACACACACACACACACACACACACACACACACACACACACACACACACACACACACACACACACACACACACACACACACACACACACACACACACACGCACGCACACAGTGCAGCGCCAAAGCTGAGATGCAATCACGATTGCTCACCCTTGGCTCTTGTTCCATCTTGCCAAAGGTGTGGGACTTTGAATCTGGGGAGTTTGAGCGGACGCTCAAAGGTCACACCAAGGCGGTCAACAACCTTGCCTTTGACAAAGAAGGACGCATGCTTGGTACAGTTTCCCGCACGCGCATTTCGTGTGCGCACACGCACACAAGTGCACAAGACCCGAAACACCTGCACTCACAAACTCTTGCCGACTCACTCACTCACCCACCCACACACTTACATTCACACTTACATTCACATGTGTATGTTGGTTGAACAGCGTCTTGTTCTGCAGACACAACCATCAAGCTTTGGAACTTTGAAACATACACTTGCGTCAAGACCTTGCAAGGTACTGGTCGTGGCATTTTCTTTGGTTCAGCTTCCATGCAGACATGATCAATCTTGTTGCCCTACGTGCTGACGGCCACTGCCATGAGCCACACTTAAATACACACACACACACTCTCTCTCTCACTCTCACTCTCACGCACACACGCACACTCACACACAGATGTGCCATCACAAACACACGTACACACACACATACACACACACAAACACACACACTCTCTCACGCACGCTCACACACACATACACACACACGCACGCTCACACGCATGTCCTTCTCCCGACGTGTAGGGCACGAGCACAACGTGAGCGGGGTGTGCTTTGACCCGAGCGGAGACCTGCTCATATCTGCGTCGCGCGACAAGACCGTGCGTGTATTTGAGGTCGCCACGGGTCTCTGTGTTCGCATCCTCGAGGTCAGGAAGAAATTTCACTGCTGTCACACACACACACACACACACACACACACACACACACACACACACACACACACACACACACACACACACACACACACGCACACACACACACACAAACCACACTTACACGAATGTGTGTGCGTCTGTCACCACCACCACCACTGCATGGTGTAGGGCCACACGGAATGGGTTCGGCGGGTGGATGTGTCAGCAGATGGCGCCTTTTTCGTCAGCGGTTCAAACGACCATGTGAGCTGATGACGGTTGCTGTGTTGGTGCATGTTGTGATTGTCGTTGCCGTGTACATTTGTCCTCCACCACAACTTCCTTTCCTCTGTCTCACCTTTCGCACACACACACACACACACACACACACACACACACATACACACACACACACACACACACACACACACACACACACACACACACACACACACACACACACACACACAACAATCAACACCGCGTTGCCAGACGGTGCGGGTGTGGGATGCGAAGAGCGGGGAGTGCCGGCACGTGCTGACGGGTCACGATCACGTGGTGGAAGACGTCAAGATTGCGCCCCAATCGGCCACGCCAGCCATCAACACCCTCGTCCTCGGCGAAGAGGTGACTCTTGGACATTCGTGCAGTGGTGGTGGTCGTGGTGGTCGTGGTGGTCGGGGTGGTCGGGGTGGTCGTGGTGGTCGTGGTGGTCGTGGTGGTCGTGGTGGTGAATGACGGTCATGGTTCGGGGTGTTGTGTTCATGTCACAGGTACATTGGACTGCTCAGCAATGTCATGCATGCACGCACGTCAATGTCGGTTGCAAAGACTCTGATGAGAGTATGATATGGCTCACTCCCTCCCCCACCACCTCTTCCACCACATTGCCCCCGCATACATTCAACCCCCCTCCCCTCCCCCACCATCAACCGCAGACGAGCGAGCCACGCGTTGCGGGCCCGTTTGCAGCGAGCGGCGGCCGTGACCGCATCATCTGCATATGGGACGTGTCGACGGGGCAGGAGCTCGGCAGGTTGGTGGGTCACGATAACTGGGTACGCGCCCTCGCCTGGCACCCGGGCGGCAAGTACCTCCTCAGCGCTTCAGATGACAAGGTGATATGATGCAGAGGGGTGCGTGTCTTGTGCGTGTGTGTGTGTGTGTGTGTGTGTGTGTGTGTGTGTGTGTGTGTGTGTGTGTGTGTGTGTGTGTGTCGTGTGCGTGTGCGTGTGTGTGTGTGTGTGTGTGTGTGTGTGTGTGTGTGTTTGCGTGTGTATGTGTGTGTGTTTGCGTTGTTGTGAAAGGGTGATTGCTTCATGGGTGCATCTTCGCATCTTATCATATGCTTCACCCCATCAACATCATACGCTTGTCACTGCAGACCGTGCGCGTGTGGGACATTGCCACCAAGCGCTGCGTTAAGTCGTTCCCCGCCCACTCCCACTTTGTCTCCGCCATCGGTGCGCCTGTGTGTGTGTGTGTGTGTTTGTGTGTATCTGTATCTGTGTGTCTGTACCTGTACCTGTGTCTGTGTGTCCGTTGCGGTGTGTGTCTCTGCTTCTTGACCCTAACGCTCATGCAAATTTTCGTTGTGCTTTCCCACTCCTCACACACACACACACACACACACACACACACACACACACACACACACACACACACACACACACACACACACACACACACACACACACACACACACACACATACACACAGCGATGCAGCCCAAGGCCATGTCTGTTGCGACGGGAAGCGTGGACCTGAAGGTCAAGTTCTGGGACTGCTCATAACCGCATCATCACCTCACACCAAAACACACACACACACACATGCACGAGTGGAGAGGCCATGGGCGTGCGTGTCAGTGTACATGTGCTTGTTCTGGCGCTTTTGGATTGGTGGTGGATGTGCAAGTGGAAGATGGGATGCCGAGAATGCAAGTTTGTTGCTGGTTCAGTGCAAGGGGTCGTGGCGTTGTGGTTTCAGTCAGATTACACAGCTTCTTAATGGGGAAGGGGTACAACCGTCACGCACGGCACGTTACTTAGGTATGGCACACTGGAAAGGGAAGAGAACGCTCACCACACACACACACACACACACACACACACACACACACACACACACACACACACACACACACACACACACACACACACACACACACAAACACACACACCAACACACAAACACACACCAACACACAAACAAACACTACACTCCCATTACATCATGACCGCGCAGCAGCAGCAGCAGCAGCAGCAGCCTGTTCCTTCTCTGCGCGCTCCCTCTCGGCCTCCTCGATGGCCTTTCGCAACTCGTACTCGCGCGTCCACTGCCGCTTTTTTGCCTGCAGCGATCGCGCAGTCGGCGTGTCGTACAGACACTCCTCCCCGCCTGAAGCACGCATGTGTGTACATATGTGGTGGGGAAAGGGAGTGAATGTGCGGTAAGCTGCTGGGCGTGTGCTGGATGCTTGCAGCACACAAACGTGACGCCAGACGGCACATCACCGCCCACCACCACCACCACCACCGCCGCCACCACCACCACCACCACCACCACCACCACCACCGCCGCCACCACCACCACCACCACCACCACCAACAACAACAACAACAACAACAACGACCACCACCACCGCCACCACCCTCCTCACGCTTCTCCTCCGGCCATTGCTCAGTGCACCAGCGCTCCTCCCCGCACCGTCGCGAGCGGCGCGGCCCTTGCGAATGGCGAGCTCCATCAGGTACAGCATCAGGAACACCGTCAGCGATGCCGTCGCAATGCGCAGCCGCCCAAACGCAGAGTTCATGGTTGCAAGGCTGTTAAGTGGTGGGAGAATGAAGGGAGGAGGAGGGTGAGGCGAAGGAGAGCAGATGAGCTTCAGCAACCACGAGTAGCAACGCAGTAGTGGAAGCAGGGCTGAAGCGAGCATGGCAAACACGGACACACACATTGTCACCACGCTTGTTGTCAGAGAGAGAGAGAGAGAGAGAGAGAGAGAGAGAGAGAGAGAGAGAGAGAGAGAGAGAGAGAGAGAGAGAGAGAGAGAGAGAGAGAGAGAGAGAGAGAGATCCACACACACACACACACACACACACACACACACACACACACACACACACACACACATACACACACACACACACACACACACACACACCATGTATCCGCATGTGCGCACGCCTTTGCTGTTCCTCTCATCTGCCTCCCAAACACACACGTGCGCCCATGTCCAGATCTGCCCAAGCCAACTACGATCAAGCAAGCCCTGCGCAACGGGCTTGGCTTCTTCAGCAAGCTGCAAACCGCAGATGGTGTGTGTGTCTGTGTGTGTGTCTGTGTGTCTGTGTCTGTGTGTCTGTGTATGTGTGTGTCTGTGTTCCCCTGCCTGCTTGCTTGCATGCTTGCCTGTTCTATCCTTCCCTGTTTGTCTGCCCTCCGTCCGCCTGTCTGCCTTTAGTGTCTACTCGATCCTTGTGGGTTGCTTTCCTTGTCCATGGCCATGTACTATGCCCCTCTCACACACACCCTGCTCTCCCCACACACCACTGCTCGCGTTCTTTCTCCCCCGGCCCACCCCTGGGTTACTTCAACATGAAGGCCACTGGGCGGGCGATTATGGCGGCCCAATGTTCCTGCTGCCTGGCTACGCCATTGTCATGTACATCACCAAGCAGCCCATCGAGGACGAGGCACGCGCAGAGATCATCCGCTACCTCTCCAACCTGCAGAACCCGGACGGCGGCTGGGGCATCCACATCGAGTCCGAGTCAACTGTCTTCGGCACCAGCCTCAACTACTGCGCCATGCGCATATTGGGTGTTGACCGCGCAGATGACCGCCTGTGCCGCGCGCGTGTGTGGCTGGCCGAGCGCGAGGGGTGCCTTCGTGTGCCGTCGTGGGGCAAGTTCTGGCTCGCGGTGCTCAACGTGTACTCGTGGGAGGGCGTCAACTCGCTCTTCCCCGAGATGGTGCTGCTGCCGCAGTGGTTCCCCTTGCACACGCAGCGCATGTGGTGCTACGCGCGCACGGTGTACATGCCCATGTCGTGGCTGTACGGCAAGAAGTACCAGTGCCCCGTCGACTCGCTCATCCACGAACTCCGCAGCGAGCTCCTTCCAAAGCCCTTTGACGAGGTGTGTGTGTGTGTGTGTGTGTGTGTGTGTGTGTGTGTGTGTGTGTGTGTGTGTGTGTGTGTGTGTGTGTGTGTGTGTGTGTGTGTGTGTGTGTGTGTGTGTGTGTGTGTGTGCGTGTGCGTTTGTGTGTGTGTGTGTGTTTGTGCGTTTGTGTGTGTGTGTGTGTGCGTGTGCACGTGTGCCTGTCATTGCCTGCTTTTGCCACCTGTCTGCACCACGCAGCTTACAAACGCCTACATGCACACCCATGTGCACACTGCTGCTACTGCTGCTGCTACAGATCAACTGGGCGTCCTACCGTAACGAGGTGGCGTCCGAGGATTTGTACACGCCGCACACGCGCGTGCTGGACGCGTTTTATGCTGCCGTGAACGTGTACGAGAAGTTTGCGCCGGCGTTCCTGCGCCGCTGGGCACTCGACTGGATCTACGAGGTGCAGGGCCTGGTGGTGATCTGTTTGTGTGTCTGTGGGCCTCTGTGTGTCTGTGTGTGTCTGCGTATTTTCTCTGTGTGTCTGTGTGTGTCTGTGTGAGTTGCATATGTGTGCGTGTCTGCAAGTTTCATCTCCTGGCAACTGCGAATGCACTTTCACCTCATTCGCACTCCCCCCCCCCCTTCCCTTCCCTGTCCCTTCCCTCGAAACAACTGCTGTCTCTGCTGCTGTAGGTGCTGGAGAAGGAGAACGAGTTTACGAACAACATCTGCATCGGCCCCATCAACAAGATGACAAACATGCTCATCGTCTGGTGAGGGACTTGCGTACGAGAGAGAGAAAGAGAGAGAGAGAGAGAGTGTGTGTGTGTGTGTGTGTGTGTGTGTGTGTGTGTGTGTGTACGCGTTGTGTGTCTGTCCGTTCGTGTACAAGTGCGTCGTTTCAGGAATAGAAGCAAGCGCATGTACAATTGTTTACTTACGCTCCACCTCTCAACACTTACACCACCCCTCCCCCAAACACACATACACTCTCGCACGCCTACATGTTGTTGCTTGACACCTGCCTTGGCTCATCAGGATCCAGGAAGGTCCCGAGAGCACTGCGTTCCGAAAACATGCCGAGCGTGTTAAGGACTACATGTGGCTCGGGCGTGATGGGATGAAGATGAACGGCACAAACGGCTCGCAGCTGTGGGACACCGCCTTTATGGTGCAGGGCATGATTGAGACCGACCTCAGGGACGAGTTCAAGGTGCATTTGTATATGTGTATGTGTGTGTGTGTGTGTTGCATGCGTGTGTTACATGCGTGTGTTGCATGCGTGTGTGTGTGTTGCATGCGTGTGTGTGTGTGCGTGTGTGTGTGTGTGTGTGTGTGTGTGTGTGTGTGTGTGTGTGTGTGTGTTGCATGTGTGTGTGTTGCATGTGTGTGTGTGTCTTCGCTTGCAATCACGGTGCATTCGCTATTGATGCGTTGACACCTGCAACTGAGTTGCTGGTCACCATATGGGCACATGGCCTCACCCCCATACCACCGCACTGCGTCCTTTCTGATCGTTTCTGACCACTGAACGGGTCTCCGTGACCAGGATGTGTTCCGCAAAGCACACGACTACATCGATGTCGCCCAGGTGCAGCGCAACACATGCGCACACAGCACAACCACACGCAAACGCATATGCACTCTATCATTAGCTGTCCTGTGTCACCAGCTCCCCAATTGCCATCTCTCCTCCCCCCAACACTCCTCCACCTGCAATCGTCACCCCTGACCATCCCTCCCCCCCCCGCCAACACAACCAATCAACACCACGCAACAGATCCAGCACAACCACCCGGAGCACCGCCGCTACTACCGTGACGAGACCAAGGGCGGCTGGCCCTTCAGCACCCGCGCAATGGGCTGGATCGTCGCAGACTGCACAGGCGAAGGTTGGTTGGTTGTGCTTGTGTGGTTGTGGTTGTGGTTGTGTGTTTGTGTTTGTGCTTGTGTTTGTGGTTGTGGTTCTCATACGTGCTTTGCGTTTGTTTGCTCCTCGCCACTTCCAACCACCCACCACCACCAACCACCACCGTCAGGGCTGAAGGGTGCGCTGATCTGCAAGCGCAACAACTACACGCCGACGCCGCTGTCTGATTCGCGTCTGTTTGACGCCGTCGAAATTCTGCTCAAGATGCAGAACAGCACGGGCGGTTATGCCACGTGCGAGAAGACGCGCGGCTCGCACCTCTTTGAGTGGTTCAACGCATCGGAGGTGTTTGGCGAGATTATGATCGACTACGACTACGTAGAGTGTACAAGCTCCGCCCTGCAGGGGCTGTGCCAGTTCCGCGACATGTACCCGGACCACCGCCGGAAGGAGGTCGACGCAGCTATCACCCGCGCCATCAAGTCAGTCTTTGCGGATGTGTCTGTGCTGTTGGCTTTGGCGTTTTGGAGTCTCGTTTGCATCGCATGGCGTTTGCGTGCGATGAACCCCCGCCCGCCCGCGTGCTCGTTGTTGCACACATGTCTTGCACCTTTCACACCCTCGCCCCTAGCTCATCCCCCACCACTCCGCACACACCACCACCACCACCACCACCACCACCACCCTCTCCCCTCCGTCCGACCTCGCCAGCTACCTGTTCCGGATGCAGCGTGCGGACGGGTCGTTTGAGGGCATGTGGGGCATCTGCTTCACGTACGGCACGTGGTTTGCCCTTGACGGTCTCGGCGCGGCCGGATACGATTGCACAGACCCGCGCATCATGAAGGCATGCGACTTTCTCGCTTCCAAGCAGAAGCCAGACGGAGGGTGCGTTCGGTGTGTGTACTTTGTGTGTGTGTATGTATGCATTGTGTGTGTCTGTGTGTGTGTATGTGTATGTATGCATTGTGTGTGTCTGTGTGTGTGTGTCTGCATTTGTGTCTGTGTGTCTGTCTGTGTCTGTCTGTGCGTGCATTGTGTGTCTGTGTCTGTCTGTGTCTGTGTGTCTGTACCTGTACATGTACCTGATTCCGTTCACCTGTCCGCTCGTAACTATAGCCAGACCTCACATTCGTCTCACACCACCACCACCCCTTGCCAGGTGGGGCGAGACGTTCCTGTCGTGCGTGCACCGCGAATACTCGCAGCATCCAAAGTCGCAGGTGGTCAACACCGCGTGGGCCGTTCTCGGCCTCCTCAAGGTTTGGAATGGTGGTGGTTGTGATGATGGTGTTGGTCGTGATGCTGGTGGTGGTGATCTTTGTGGCCTTGGTGCTGTAGCCGTTTTGTTGATGTCCTTTTTTTTGTGGCCATTTCTTCGTGTTTTCTTCTGGCTGCAGCGTCGCCGAGACACACACACACACACACACACACACACGCGCGCGCGCGCGTGCGCACACACACACACACACACACACACACACACACACACACACACACACACACACACACACACACACTAGTAG
>NW_004754893.1:137880-159815 GCF_000188695.1 Salpingoeca rosetta | reverse complement strand
ATCAGCGGTGTGTTTAGTGTTGTGGTGTGTTTGCATGTGTTGTATCCATCGTGTGTGCACATGTCACCCCTTCTCTGACGCAATGCATCTGCTAACATTTCCGCCTGTCTTCTTTTCCCCTTTCCTCCATCCCGCTGTTTCTCTTGCCTCTAGGTGTTTTCAACAAGAACTGCATGATCAGCTACAGGTAGGCAGGCAACTGCATGCACGCGTGTGGTGTTGACCTCTTTCTCCCACGCCAACGCTCATTTCTTGACGTTGCGTTGTTCCACAATCATGCACTCACACACGCACACATCACACATCACACATCACACATCACGCATCACACATCACAGCAACTTCAAGAACATCTTCCCGCTCTGGGCGCTGGCCCGCTACACCACCAAGTTCCCGCGCGATGAGGAGATTGGCTTTTAACATGTCACTCACACACACTCACACACATCCACTCACACACACACACACACACACACACATCCACACACACTCACTTGTTGGCGATTCATTAAAGATTTGGTTGAAGTTTCTGCAAACCCAAACAAAAGAAGCCACCACTGCCACAGCCAACCCCTTCCGCGACGATGAGTGGCACGCCATCAATATCATCAACAACATCACTGGCCGCCAGCCAGCAGCAGCAGCAGCAGCAGACGTCACATGTTGACTTGCTTCGTGAACAGCACCGCAAGCTCCAGGTGCGTCACCAAACTTGCGCCCATGAACAACAGATCACGTCATGCCCCTGTGATGGTGCCTTTGCGTCCATGTGCTCACGTCTTGCTTTGCACCCCTGTGGCAGCAACGATACTCTGCGCTGGAGGCGCAGCTCGCAGCCAGCAACCCGGAGACCCTTTCGTCAGACTCCCTCCTGGCTGCGCTCCAGCGCACAGTGCGATCGCTCTGCAAGTCCTCTCTGTACAGGTGTGTGTGTGTGTGTGTGTGTGTGTGTGTGTGTGTGTGTGTGTGTGTGTGTGTGTGTGTGTGTGTGTGTGTGTGTGTGTGTGTGTGTGTGTGTGTGCGTGTGTGTGTGTGTGTGTATGATTGAATATCAGGTGCGGCGAGCGAGCGGTGTCTGACATTCACGTGGACAACAGCATCTCAATCCTGAATCTCGCAAACGACGTTAAGGAGGAAGGGTTGCTCAAGGTGTGCAGCCACGTCTCTTCGCTCTTATTTCTCGATGTTTGTATGTATATGTGTGTACATATGTATGTGTGTATGTGTGCGTGGGCAGGCAACGCTCACCATACTCTTGCGGCTCACCAACGCATACACACACACATGCACACACATGCACACGCACACTCCCATGTACACACACCATGGGCTGTAGTATGCGACTGGATTTATCGTCTCGCATTGGCAGCAGTATGAGAGGCGCGACTTTGACGCCGTAGCAGCAGACCTCCTCTTCCGCGTGGTTCGTCCGGGCTGGCGCTGTCAATATCATTGTGGTGTTGAAGCGTTCTGGGACATGTGCACGTGCACGCCAGCACCATGCAATGCACACACGGAGGCACAAATGCACATACGCGCATGTACATGCTCAACCCACTGTACGTGCTCTCCCCCCCTCCTCTCTCTCTCTGCCTGTCCGTTGCTTGCATGCGTGTACACAGGTGAAGGAGAAAACAGCGTTTGCGCTGCACACGGCCGTGAAGTTGAACCGTGAGGATGTGATCTTCCTCTTCTTGCTCGAACACGACGCGGACCTGCCTGCAGTGATTGACCAGGTGTGTGTGTGTGTGTGTGTGTGTGTGTGTGTGCATACCATGCACTGCATTCATGCCAGCAACGTACACACATGAGTGCATACAGACACACATCTACGTACGTAAGCACATTAACACGTTTGTATTGTGTGTTGTCTGTGTGTGTGTCTGTGTGTGTGTGTGTGTGTTGTTTGTGTATGTGTATGTTTCTGTGTGCGTGTGTGTCTGTGTGTGTTGTGTGTGTGTGTCTGTGCGTGTTGTCTGTGTGTGTGTGTGTCTGTGTCTGTCTGTGTGTGTTGTGTGTGTGTGTGTGTGTGTGTGTGCGCGTGTGTGTGTGTGGTCACTCCCCGTCCAGCTTGATGATGACGACGAAACAGCGCTGCAAATTGCGCTGGAGAGCGAACAGGAGAAGATTGCAGACACGCTCGTGCAGCACGGCGCGGGCCTCAACGTCAAAAGTGGGTCGCGGCAGTTGTGACCACCACACTGCCCCGTGAACAGTGTACACGTGTATGTGTGCGTGCGTGTTTGAATCCGGGTTGCATCGGATTCTCTCGTTGATCACATGCAGCGTGACCAAGCCTCAAAATTCATCCACTTCGTCCCTCACCACCACCAACAACAACACTCACCGCACCCTCCACCTCAACACCACCCCTTGACACATAGATTCGAGTGGCGCCTCGCTGCTTCATCAGTCCGTGCAGAAGGGGAAATTGTTTGCTGCCGGCTTCCTTATCGAGGTGCTGCTCTGCTCTCCTTGCAGGCATAAAGCAAACACACACACACACTCTCTCTCTCTCTCCCTCTCTGACCGAACGGTTGTGCGTACGAACACCGACCTCACAATGCTCTTCCCATCATCTCCCCCCACCAACCCCCAACTACCCACTGACCACCGACCACCAACACCAGCGCGGTGCTGATGTGACTGCGGTCGATGCAGCTGGTCAGACGCCGCTCCACATTGCCGGCGCAACGAATCTTGCCAATGCAGCCACCGCCCTCCTTGACGCAAACGCAGATCCAAACACGCAGGTGGTGTAGCAATCGATTGGATGGTGGACTGTCTGACCCCATGAACCAATCTCTCCATTATCTCGATTCCCCCTTGCCACTGCTGGCTCCTGTTTGTCTTCACTCATGTACGCAACCTTCCACTCCCCCGCTGTAATTTGCCATTGCACACCGCACATCTCACCGCCACCACACCGCACACCCTCGCACCACGCATCTCCCCATTGCTCTGCCATTGCCACTGCTCGATTGTTCCATCAAACAACAGGACGGAGAAGGCAACACACCGCTGCACTGCGCTGTGAAGAGCCAGAGCACAGACACGGCACGCACGCTCCTCTCCTGTGATCGCATTCATCCGGACGAACGCAACGCAGAGGTACCACCAACCTACCACGCCTTTTACTCACTGCACTTGTGGTGGGAAGCCCATGTTTCCGTACCACCGCTCATGCAATACTATTCGTGAACTGCACGGCAAGCACCGTCACACAAAGCGCAGCCACTACCATCATGAGCATTCAATTGGCATTACTACCACCATTGCTGTCGTGGCTGTTCCAACTCTGCAACTTTCTCACCACGCCACTCATCTTCACCGCCACCACCCACCTGCACCTCCCTCTATATTAACCACATCAGGGCCACTCTGCGTTGTGGCTGGCGCTGTCGCTTGATTCGCATGCGCTCGCCGCTGATCTGGTGCGTCGCGGGTGCAGTGTTGACGTCACAGCAGCAAACGGGGACTCGATGCTGCATGATGCAATCAGGTACGTAAACAAGGAAATATACGACTGACATGGTCGATGATTGGTGATGGACGATGCTTGTGATGGGTGGAGAAGGGAGGGGGTTCACGTACATACGCTTTGTCGCCTCTCTCGTGGGATGTCATGATGTCACACGGCATGTCTTGAACAACAACAACTTCAACAACTTCAACAACAACAACAACAACAACAACAACAACAACAACAACAACAACAACAACAACAACAACAACAACAACAACAACAACAACAACAACAACAACAACAACAACAACAACAACAACAACAACAACAACAACAACAACAACAACAACAACAACAACAACAACAACAACAACAACAAGATGGTGGAGAAGTCACAAATACTGAATGTGTGCAACCGCAAACTAACCCCTCCCTGTTCGACACGCAACCTCCAACACTTGTTTCGGCATGCCAGATGCAACAAGACCGACGCGGCCTTGTTTCTGCTGGATCACAACTGTGCTGTGGATGTCGTTGACGAGCAACAGCGGACACCGCTGCATCTCGCTGCTGCCGCTGGTGACGGTCCGTTTCTCCTCTTCCCGCGCGAGCGCGCGGGCACATTGATGGACTCTGCCACTTGTGTCTGCGTGTAAATGTGTCTGTCTGTCCGTCTGTCTGCGTGGAAGTGTGTCCGCGTGGAAGTGTGCTGATGCTCGCTTTTGCATTTGCATTTTGCCCTCCTGCTGCTATCAACCATGGCCATCTTTGGTCTGTGTCCGCTCACCACCCCGTGTCTCGTCCTGCAAACACCTCCACGGTGGCAACATACATGTGTGCAGACGCTGTTGTTGCCAAACTGCTGGAGAGAGGGGCGCCCGCCAATGCACAGGACACGGACATGTCCACCCCACTCATGGCGGCGGTCACAAACAACAAGCTGCCAGGTGCACATACACACGCACGCACGCACGCACGCTGGCAACACTGTTGTGGCGAGTTGCTGACGACGCTGCCCTGTTGTGATTGCGCGGCGTGCACGCGTTTCGAGGATAGCAGGTGCACATGCACACATGTATGCACAACGCGTGTGCACATGTTCTTACATGCCCGTATTGTTCACACACACACACACACATGTGCAGTTGTTGCGCGCCTGTTGCAAACGCCCCGCATTGATTTGGAGACGAAGAACACGGAAGGCAGGACAGCGCTCGGCCTATGCGTCAAGGATGACGTCATGGATGAAATCTGCTACCTTCTCCTCCAAAAGGGAGCAAGTGAGTACACACCATAACTTGCACTACGAATTGAATCAAGTGTTGATTGATTGCATGGTGGAGTTTGGTTACGCTTTGTGCTCTTTTTTTTTTTTTTTTTGTGGCGCGTCAGCTTGTCGCCCTGCGACCTTCTCACACTCACAGTCACTCACGCGATGACTCACATATTCACACAACCAAACAACACACAACCAAACAACACACAATTCCATACACACCACAAAAAACTGCTCTATGTGCACTCATGCCAACGCATTGCGTGTAGACATTGACACACAACTGCCAAACGGTGACGGGCTGCTGCATGATGCAATCCGCCACGGTCGAGTGGCGGCAGCGGCGTTCCTCATCGACAACGGGGCAGACCTTGAGGCAGCCAGCGCCGACAACGAGACCCCACTCACGGTCAGCCCCTCAAATGGTGGCGGTGGTGGCGGTGTTTGTGGTGATGGTGGTGATGGTGGCGGTGGTGGCAGTTGTTGGTGGCGGTGGTGGCGGTGTTTGTGGTTGTGGTGGCAGTTGTTTCATCTGAATACGTCGCTGTCAGTGCTATGTTGTTCGTGGGTGCTGGTTCGATCGCTAGCGCTGCTTTCCGTTGTCGTTATCGTTCAATGACCTGTCTTGATTCACTCCTCCCCTCTACCTCCCCTCCGCCTCCCCTCCGCCTCCCCTCCGCCTCCTCTGCCACAATGCGCCTATCTGACAGCTGTGCATCCGCCACAGCCAGCCCGCCATCGCCACGAAGTTGTGCGAGTGCGGCGCAAACGTAAATCGCAGCGTTGAAGGGAAAGCAACGCCGCTGCTGCAGGCGTTACGAGCACGAGAGGTGCGCCAACAACAACAACAACAACAACTTAAACAACAACAACAACTTAAACAACAACAACAAGAACATACCGTCATCATCATCGCTTTCATGCATAAACACACGAATGTTCTGCTTTTGACATGTGATTTTGCAACGGCCACTATTGCAACAACACTCACCTCCCCTCCCTCTCGTTGTTGTGCCAACTTTGCTTATCTTCGTGTTATTGTGTCGTCTTTCACACATGTGTGTGTGTTCTGCGTTGTTGCTGGCTTGCGATTGCACACCTCAACGCTAGGAGGAGATTGCGTCCATTCTCGTTCGCCACGAGTGCGACGTGGACATTACCGATGCAGAGACAGGTCTCACTGCACTGCACAAGGTAGATTTGATGGAACGTGTGTGTGTGTGTGTGTGTGTGCGTGCGTGTGTGTGTGTGTGTGTGTGTGTGTGTGTGTGTGTGTGTGTGTGTGTGTGTGTGTGTGTGTGTGTTGTGTTGTGTTTTCGGATTTGATTTCGTTTATGTGAACGCTGAATCTGAAACGAGTGCTGGTTTCACTGCAGCCTGCCATAACCCTCACACATATATCATTTTTTCATACGCACACGCACGCACACACACACACACACACACACACACACCAATCCTTTCTTGTGTGTCTGGTTTTCCAAGGCGATCGCGGACAAGGACGAGTTTGCGGCGCTGTTTCTGATGCGGCACGGAGCAGACGTGAATGCGAGCAACAACGCAGACATGGAAACACCACTGCACATTGCCTGCAGTGTCGGCATTGAGGTGATATTGTGTTGTCATCCCTTTGTGAAACAGCACAGCTTGCGCTTTGCCTTTGCATTCTCTTGCACGTGCTACACAGTTCACAATTCACGCAGACGAATGCGTGCGCGCGGCATCGCACCACATGTTGCATGCAAGCAATGGCACCCCTCATCGACGCGTGAAAACGATTGGAACCCGTTTCTCTTCCCATGTTGTCGTGCGAGCAGGTGATGCCTTTGATTACAGAGCTGTTGCGCAATCGCGCGGACATCAATGCTCAGGATCGCCACCTGCAGACACCACTGCACAGGTGATGCGTGTGTGTCTGTGTGTGTGCGTGTATGTGCGTGTGTGTGCGTGTGTGTCTGTGTATGTGCGTACATTTTGTTGACATGTAGGTTGTGCCAGGTTCATTGCAGCTTCTTGTAATTCGCATGAATTTCATTCGCGTTGTGCACATGCATTCATAACTACGCGCATTACAGCCCTCCTAACCTTTGCTTGATGCCTGAACACTAACCATCAACCAGGTGTTTGTACAAATCACACACGGATGTCGCTGCAAACTTGCTGGTGCACCCGAAACTGCGCCCAGCGGTAGGCGGTTTGATTGACGTTCATATGCGTTTTGATGTGCAATGTGATTGCACTTTTGAACTTGTTCATTTTCACGGTTTTGTTTGGACATTTCTTTGATGGCTTGAGGCCGCTCGTCACGTAACGCCTTCATGAGCAATCATCAATTTGATCTTCTCATCATGCAACCACCCCACCCGTCACTCATCTGTCATTGCCATTCATCCCTGTTTGGCGCTTCCATCAACTTGCACACATCCGTGTTTTGCATTCCATTCATGTCCATTCACCCCTCCATCCACTCACAACACATACACACACGCACACACGCACGCACACACACACACACACACACACACATATGTGCACACCAGATCCGCGACGATGAGGACCGGACGCTGTTTGGCGTTGCGCTGCACATGCGGCAGTACGACATATGTACACAGCTGCTGCAGATCAACGAAGACGCCATCGAGGAACGTGACCACAACGGCATGACGTATCTCCACGCCGCCCTCGCGGCCGGTGCTGCTGAGGATGTCGACGTTCTCATCAAACTTGGCGTCGACGTCAACGCCCGCATTGACGTGTGTGCAGCGCGCTGGCGGGGCTTGTTTGTTTGTTTGTTTGTTTGTTCGTGTGATGGTGAGAAGAAGGGAAGCGGAAGAGTGAAATGCAGGGGGAGATGGAAACAAATTGCGCGGGGTGCTGCGAGTGCGTGTGGCGCGGTGCCTCGCCAACTCACCGCCATTCTTCTCTTGCGTCCGTGCACACAGGACCCGTCACAACGCATTGCGCTTGCAATTGCCGTTGAGCGCGGCTTGGAAGCCGAGGCAGTCAAGCTGCTCAAAGCGGGCGCGCGGCACGACATTCCAGACGCAATGAGTGGATGGACAGGTAATAGTGATGATCGTGGTGAATGTGCACTGTGACGTTTTGCAATTATGTCTAATGCATGTGCACGTTGCATGGAAGAGAAGCACGTTGTGTTGGGTGTTCTGCGGACAGACCACACCATTCACACATGCATTTTACCCAACTTGCTGCTGATGTTGTTCTATGGTTGTGTGTGTACGTGCATGCGTGTGTATGTGTGTGTATGTGTGCGTACATGCATGTGTGCCTGTGTACACGCTTGTTTGCGTGTGTACGTGCATGCGTCTATGTTTGCGTGTATGTTTGCGTGTATACGTGCATGCGTCTGTGCTTGCGTGTATGTTTGCGTGTGTACGTGCATGCGTGTGTGTGTGTGTGTGTGTACGTCTATGTTTGTGTGTGCGTACATGCCTGTGTGCCTGTGTGCACGCTTGTTTCCTGCACATCTCCTCCACTACTGCAGTTGCACACATGGCGGCGTCGCTGAACTGCGGCCTCGTCCTCGACCAACTCATCAAGCACGGCGCAGACATGAACGCCACAGACTTCCAGGGCGTAAGTGCACACGTTGTGGAGTTTGTATGTCTGTTTGTCTGTCTGTGTGTGTTTGTATAAGAACCTGTGTGTTAACAAGCCTCTAGTTGTGCTTTCGTATTGGTCAGTCAATGCCCATCTTACACGCGCTGTGGCTCTTTATCATCATCGCCAATCATCAATCATCATCAATCGTCGTCGTCACCACCGCCACCCCTGGGCTTGTTTCCACGTCAGGATGGCGTGCTGCATGCAGCCATGCGTGCTGGCCACGAGGCAGTGGTGCAGCAGCTGATGGCCGAGGATGTTGATCTCGACCCGACGCGTACAAACAACGCAGTGAGTTTACCAACGGTGCTGGTGCTGGTGCTGCTGGTGAAGATGTTCGTTCCTGTACCTTTGACACGCAGCACCAACCGAGTGCACCTCCATGAGGGTGCTGTGACCCGTCACGTGACCCTGCTATTCATCAAATCACACGCACACTTGTCCTTCTTGCTTACACATGGCATTTCGATCACTCCAACATTAGGGCGAGACAGCCCTCCATGTGCTCGGCCAATTTCCAAAGCAAAACGCCACGCGCTTGCTGGAGGTGAGCGTGGTGCCAGCGCGTCGTGCAACAGAGTGTATGTGTGTGTGTGTGTGTTTGTATGTATGTTTGTATGTTGTTTGTGTGTGTTTGTATGTATGTTTGTGTGTGTGTGTGCGTGTTTGTATCTGTGTGTGTGTGTGTTTGTATGTTTGTGTGTGTGTGTTTGTATCTGTGTGTGTGTGTTTGTATGTTTGTGTGTCTGTGTGTGTGTTTGTGTGTGTCTACGTGCGTTTAGTTTAGCAGGTTCGTGCTCGTGACAGGTGCCGAACACACTGCAGCACTCCCCGCTGCACATGTTTTTTTTTTTTTGTTTTTTTTGGCATTTTTTCCCAGCCACACACCTCACACGCCCTCTCACAACTCCTCCTGCTGTCCGCTTCACCACCGCCGACACACACACACTCTCTCTCCATTCTGCTTGCCTTTGATGCACGCGTGGTCTGCAGTTGGCATACACGCAGATGAAGCGTGTGCTCAACGCAACCGACGGGCAGGGCAACACGGCGCTGCTGCTGGCGTACAAGAACAGGAGCATGCCTGGTGCCGGCCGCCTCTGCATCGCCCTCGTTGTCAACGGCGCACAGCTCAACATTGCAAACCACCAGCGTGCGTGCACATGTGGGGATGTGTATGGGATGGAAAGACTGTGTGTTGGGGGGGGGGTGAGGGATGGAATTGAGAGGTGTGTGTGTGTGGGTGGGTGAGGGATGGAATTGAGAGGTGTGTGTGTTGTATGTGGATATGGATTTGGGATGGAATTGGGAGGTGTGTGTGTTGTCTGTGGATATGGATTTGGGCATGTGGCCGGGGGAGAAGGAGCACATCTTATTTGTTGGTTGGTCTTACTTGCTCGCTTATTTGTGTGCGTGCGCATATTCATGGCACAGCGCCCGCCTGTGTCGATCGCGGCACCATCAGCTCATGATCACGTGCTCTGCTGTTCTCGCGATGTGGTCTGTGTCGTGCAGGCGAAACGTGCTTCTCTGTTACGGGAAAGGATCGCCGCTTCCTTTTCAAACTCCTCGGTGTGTATGTGTGTGTGTGTGTGTGTGTGTGTGCGTGTGTGTGTGTGTATTTGTCTGTGTGTGCGTATGTCTGTGTGTGTGTCTGTGTGTCTGTGTGTACACACCTATGTGTGTACATGCGTACATGTGTGCTTGTCATCGTGAGAACACGCTCGCACGTTAGATCGATTGATGTGGATTTGTTGTGAATTGCATTGCAGGCGACTTGCCCTGGGAACAGCCGTGGGCCGAGGGGGAATACTGCCAGGTGAGCGAGCAGGGGGCGGGGGAAGTTGTGTTGCTCGAATGTGGTTGTTTGTGGGTGCTTCAGTCAGAAGGGAAAGGAATCCGATGTGCATTCTATTCGGGTGCGTGGCGTTCGTGTCTCTGATTGGATGTGTGCGCCTTGTGACCTTTCTTTGAACAGGAATGCAATGTCAAGTTTGGCACGCGCACGCGCAGACATCACTGGTACGATGGTGACTGCCCGCACCCACATGTTTTTCGTGATTTTCGTTGGTTTTGTAGTTGTACCTGTTCAGCTGCTAAACTAAACACTGTCCTGTCGACTCTTCACGTCGCACAACACACGTGCACACACTTTGATGACAAACACAAACTTACGCACTCACACACACACACTCACACTCACACACACACACACATACTCACACACACACACATACACACACACCACACACACGCACACGCACACACACACACTCTCTCTCTCTCTCTCACACACATTTACCGTGTTTGCAGCCGCCACTGTGGACGGGTGCTGTGCGACAAGTGCTCGCAGAAGAAAACGCCCATTGTCAAATTCAAGCTGGACAAACCCGTGCGCGTGTGCAACGTGTGCTTTGATCTGCTTTCAGGCCTCACGAGCTAGTGGACACTAGAACGTGCTTCCCCACCCACGCCCAAAAACCATCCTCCTCCTCGCCTCGCTCGCTTATCGCTCGCTCTCGCTCTCATGATTGGATGATTGTTGTAGCTGTTGCTTGTTTGTTATGAGAATCACACGCACGTACACCAGCCCAGTTTGGACGATTTGATGGTGATATCATGTAATTTTCGCCGGAACAAAGCCACAATCGCGCCCTTGCTCGCTCGCAACCCTTGCTTGCGGGTGTCATGTGCGTGATCAGCACAAGGACCACGTTGAAGGAGGTGGTTGGCTCTGTCTGTGAGCGTGTGCAAGGATGATGATGCACGGGGTGTGCGCCGTGTACAAGCCACGTGGCATGACATCTGCCAAAACAGTGGCCATCATCAAACGAATCCTCCGCACGCACCAGGTGCGCATGACATGTGTTGTGTGTGTGTGAGGATGCAAGGGTGTGTGTGTGTGTGTGTGTATGTGTGTGTGTGCGTGTGTGTGCGTGTGTGTGAGGATGCAATGGTGCGTGTGTCTGTTGATGTTTGTTCGTCTCTGTGTATGTGTGTATATGTGTGTGTGTATGTGCGTGATGCGCACGTCTGTCTGTTCGTCTGCGTGTTTGTTTGTTCGTGTTTGGTGCATGACTTGCTGTGCTGACAACGACAGCATGGACAAACGCCCGCCGCACCATGCAGAAAGAAGCACTGGCAGCAGCACAGCAGCCACCAAACGCCGAGAACGAGCACACCTCTGCGCCACCAAAGCGGCTGAAGGTCGGGCACGGCGGAACTTTGGATCGGCTCGCAGAAGGCGTGCTTGTGATTGGTGTTGGGCATGGATGCAAGCATCTCAAGCACTTTCTCGGTGGAACGAAAGAGTACGTGGTACGTTCATTTCCTCTATCCGTTGTGTGTGTGTGTGTGTGTGTAGGTGTGTGTGTGTGTGTGTGTGTGTGTGTGTGTGTGTGTGTGTGTCGTGTTTCTAAGTGCACGAATAACATTTCAATCTGCAGAAAGAGAGACGTTCTCCACTGCGAAATTATCGTGCCCGTACATCTGTGCTACACCCTTCCATACAGCAAGCTAAGCATCTGGATCCTCGCCGGCTTCGTACACTTGTAAGTTAGTTGCATGTTTTATAAGTGCGTGGCCACATATCTGGAATAGTGTCCGAAGGTCACTAAACGCAGGGTTCTCTCAAAATCAACGCAATGGGATGCGGATCTGTGTGTGTGTGTGTGTGTGTGTGTGTGTGTGTGTGACTGCGTCGATGGGTGGAGCGCAGCTGCCCTCAAGCCAGAACGACCGGCGCCGCTTGCTCATCATCGTTCCTTCTTTGCTTCCTTGTTTGCTTCCCTGTGTTCGATGCCTGTGTTCAATAACTGCTGATCTGCGGCAAACACATAGGTGACGGCTGAATTGGGCAAGGAGACAGACACATACGACATGGACGGCGCCGTGACAGCCCGGTCCCCGTTCCAGCACATCTCCCTCGCGCAGACGTTGGTGCGTACAGAGCACTGATGTTGCGTGCGTGTGTGTGTGTGTGTGTGTGTGTGTGTGTGTGTGTGTGTGTGTGATAATCAGATCACGGCATGCATCATCTCTTGGCCAGTGCCTCAAGTGACAAAGCATTCATGCTCGATCGATCACAAAAACACACACAAACACAAACACACAATCGCACACACTTTCTCCTTTTTCACATCTCCCGCGCCTCATTGTGGTGCAGAGCGCATTGCATCAGTTCCGTGGACAGTTCATGCAGACACCACCGCTGTTCTCCGCCCTCAAAATCCACGGAAAGCGATTGTCAGACTACACGCGCGCTGGCGTGCATGTGGAGCCACGCGCAAGGCTCGTGCACGTCACACAGCTTGACTTGTGCTATTTTGCTCCGCCAGAGGTGACGCTGCATATCGCTTGCAAGTCCGGTCTCTACGTGCGCAGCCTCGTCCATGATCTTGGAACAGGTATGCTAACAACTGTGGGACCCTCTGTGTGTGTGTGTGTGTGTGTGTGTGTGTTGTGCTGTGTTTTGTGTGTCTGTGTCTGTGTGATGTCTGTGTGTGTGTGTGTGTCTGTGTGTGCCTGTGTGATGTGTGTGTGTGTGTGTGTGTGTGTCCGTGTGTGCCTGTGGCTGTGTGTCTGTGTGACTGTCCCCCTGACGGTATCCTTCCTTGCTTTTTTCCTTTGCTACGCTCCCACCTGCTCAGCCCTCTCCTACACGTCAACACACTCTCACCCGCAACGCACAACGAACGCACGCTACACCACCTGCAGCCCTCGACAGCCACGCGAGCGTGACCACGCTCATCAGGACGCGCGTAAACAACTTTGGTCTCTTGGATGCACTTCAGGTCTGGGATATGAGGTGGCTGTGTGTGTGTGTGTTGTGTTGTGTTGTGTTGTGTTGTGTTGTGTTGTGTTGTGTTGTCTTGTGTTGTGTTGTGTTGTGTTGTGTTGTGTTGTGTTGTGTGCTGCAATATGGCATGGTGCAATACTGTACTAACACGCTGCAACCTTATGCACGTGCTCTTGTCAGCCCGACAACTGGACGCCGCAGCACTTTGAACGTGCCTTCAGGCGTTATCCACTTTCATTTGCCAAAGACTAGGACAGCACGCACACACACACACACACACACACACACACACACACACACACACACACACACACACACACACACAACTGTTTTGACAAGTCTTCCCACTCCTCTGTCACTCCTTCGACGCACATGAGATGCAATGGACCGTAATTTTCTTGCCACATGCATGATCAGACACCCACATCCTGCTGCGGTGTGCTCAACACCAGCATGATGCACGTGCTTATCGGTATTTAAGGCGCTCACGTCAACCACCATCATACCGGCATCAACCCAAAGTACAAGAGTCAATCAACCTTTACGTGAAACGCAAGCCACAGGAAGAACGGCACATCATGCACTGCCAACCCACATACCCCACGTACCAAAGTTGCTTTCATTGCTACGTTGTCACGACGTGTTGGTGGGGCCGCACAACATGTGTGAAGAGAGTCACGCATTCCCGAACCGTTTAAAAGAGTGGAGTCACATCACAACACAATACCACCACAACACAATCGATACCAGCACAAGCTCAAAAAAGTCAGGAGGCAAACAAGATTGCAGCATTGATGCAATGTTATTTGTGCTAAATGCATTTAAACGCGCAAATGACATGAGACAAACTGCAACCATCAAAACAAGGATGGTTCAAAAGCAAAGAAGACAAGCACAAGCATGTGGTGTGACAACGGTGCATGTGTAAATTGCGTGCAATACACAGCGAACATGCACCTCATGCACGCTGCTGCCGCTGCCACAGAACAAAGAGTAGACAGCGCGGTTCAGGAAGAGCGACGCTGACACACGCCTATGGAGAGAGCACGGTGGCGCAATCGACACAAAAATGGCAACATGACACTGTGTCATCCACAGTGGACAGGCGTATATGTAACATGAAGAACATGGCGTATGTAACATGGAACAAAGCCATGAGTGGATTAGCTTGGGGTGGAGGGGGTTGCTGGAACCGATAGGCTGGATTTGGTGGTGCGAGTCCCGCTGTTGTCGGACGAGTCAACACCGTTCTTCGAGGACAACACTTCAACTTTTTCTTGTTGCAGCATGTTTGCCAACTCGTCTGGATTCGCAACTACGCCCGAACCGGTGGTCACTGCAGCGGCTGTGGTTGGGGTGGTTGTGGTCGTGGTTGTGGTCGTGGTTGTGGTCGTGGTTGATGTCGCTGTTGTTGCTGTTGTCGCTGTTGTTGTTGTATCAACTGCAGTGGCTGTTGTTTTGGCCGTCGTCGTCGTCGTCGTTGCATCTGTCGTCGATCCCGTACTTGCAACATCAAGAATGGTCCCTTTTGCTGATGCAACGGCTGGCGTGTCCCCCGATGCCAACGCTTCCGGCCGTGTCGGGGCAGGTGAGTGCGGCTTGGCAACAGCGCCGTCCATTGCCGTTGCACCCGCGTTTAGAGGCAGATCCTCGGAGCCAATGGAGGAGGTGGAGAGTGGAGCCGGCTTTCGTTTGTGCCCAGCAGAGGCAGCAGGGGCCGCAGTGGACCGCGCAAGCTTGTGCTCCCCGCTGGCTTCAGCGGCAACTTGTGCTGCTGCTGTTGCGGCTTGCAACGGCCCGGCCCTGGTGGAGGCCGTGGAGGCAGGTGCTGTGGGTGGCTGTTTAGTTGGCGCAGTTGTTGTCGTTGTCGTTGCCGCAGGTGTTGTCTTTGCTGCTGTCGCTGGTGCAGCCGCACGGCCAGAAGACGAAGCAACCGAAGAGGATGTCCTTGATGGCGGAGACGGCAGTGATGAGGCGGCAGATGAAGAGGAAGATGAATTGGACTTGGATGATGACGATGATGACGATGATGACGATGCAGAGTGCCGGGTGGAGCGGCCTTCCCTTGCACGAGAAGAGGATGGCATTCCATCTTGGCCGCGTGGGCCCGTAACGTCATGGCTGTCACGGTGGTTGTGCTCGGCACTTGCACTGCCGTCGCTGCTGCTGTCGCTGTCACTGCTGCTGCCATCCCCATCCTCATCATCACTGTCATCGTCGTCGTCATCCTCACGCTTGCCGCGGGCTCGTGCGGTTGACTTGCCCTGTCCCGAACTTCGTGCGTGGTGGGTGGGAGAGTGAGGATGAGCATCCGCACCCACAGATCCTGCAATACGCGTCGCCTCTTGCGTAGGGGCGCGCTGCGAGTGCGGCTGTGCCGGCAGCGGTATCGACGGTGAAACTGGTGATGCCTGCGCGCGCTTGCTCTTCTTGGGCGGGGGAGCTGTGCCAGACTGCGCCGAAAAGCCTACTGCCGGCTGTGCTGGTGCCGTTGCTACAGTGCGTGGACCGGATGACGACGACTGGGAACGACTGGAGCGACCTAGTGCCGTGCCCACTGCGTGCTCGCTCGCGTGTTGTTCGTCGCGCGAATGCATGCGCTCGTGCTTGTTTCGGTTTGAACTGTTGGTGAAAGCGGCGGCGCAGTAGCGGCAGCTGTAAGGGCGTTCACCTGGCACGGGCATCAACCAATGGCATTCGAGTGAGAGCATGGTCGCAAGTTGGATGTGTTGAGGACAGGTGACGGGATTAAAAAAATTTTTCAAACAGTTGAGGTGACGCGGCAGGAATAGACTCATGACAAAACAAAGACAAACACACACACACAACACTGCAGAGACAGAGTTGGGAGGAAGGAGGTGTGTGTGTGTATGTGTGTGTGTGGTGATTGTTGGAGGGTAACAGCGAGACACCAATGACAGCAATACAACTCCACTGAGCAAGCTTGCGAGCGAGACAGTGCTTCTAGCTGAAACCAGGACCACAAGAGAATAACAACCTGGCGCACACACAGCTGGAACAAAGCCAATAGAACATCGCGCACGTGATGCAGCAAGAGACGGAACAACACAGAACAACTGCTCCGACAACATGCACAGCAGTACTACAACAAGAACATGCACAGCTGTACAACAACAAGAACATACACAGAACCACGGCGGCTTTCAAAGCACGCCAACAGTACCTGTGTGGACGCGGAGGTGGCGTTTGAGGTTGGACGACCATCGGAAGGCACGCTCGCAGACGTTGCAGACGAACCAGCGCTCGCCATCACGAAAGTCGACGCGCCAGAGCGCCCTGAGCTCCTCCTGGCTGACGCGGCGGCCCGCAGAGGCGGCAACTGCAGCTTGAGCAGCGACGGCAGCAGAGCGCTCCTGTACGCTTGCGCTGGACGCCATGGTGAAGCCAGAGCCTGTTGGTGAGGTGGGCCCTGCGTGGGGAGCAGCGTATGCGGGGTGCTGCGGGTGCTGCTGCTGATGGAAGGGATATGCTTGTTGTTGTTGTTGTTGGAGGTGCTGTTGCTGTTGCTGGAGGGCGTAGAGCGGATGGGTCGGTGCAGGCATGCCGAGCTGGTTCGGTGCACCTGCCACGTATGCGCTGGGCTGCATGGCGCCCCCGTAGAGGAAGCGGTGTTGTTGTTGATCGTGCTGGCGCTGTTGCGTGAGCCGCAGGGAGTGGTTGCGGGCCTGTTGCTGTGATGCGGCTGGCAGAGTTGTTGTTGTTGTTGGTGTTGCTGTGGTAGCTGGTGTTGTCTGGGTTCCTGGTAACTGTACCTGGGCAGGGTGCTGTTGGTATTGTTGGAGCTGCTCGGGCTGAAGGGATTGCCGCTGCGCTTGCCAGGTGTGCAGGGAGGATGGAAAGTATGGGTTGGCTGGGCCAGGAAGCATTGGGTTTCCGTGCAAGGATGCTGGTGTTGCCATGTACGGCATTTGTCCCGGTGCAGGCATGCCGGCGGCCATCATGTAGGCGAAGAGGCGCGGATCGGTGCCTGCAGGCAAGGCAGAGTGGGGCTGGACGTATTGCGTCAGCGTGCCGCCCCCTGCCAGCTGCTGAGGAAAGGCTGGGGTGGGTAGGTATCCTTGCTGTTGTGGTTGTTGTTGTGGTTGTTGTTGTTGTTGTTGTGGTTGTTGTGGTTGTTGTTGTTGTTGTTGTTGTGGTTGTTGCTGCTGCTGATGCTGGAGTTGGGCGGGGGTGAGAGCAGGGTGAACGATGGGTGGAGGCCGTTGCTGCTGCTGCTGCTGTTGTTGTTGTTGTTGTTGTTGTTGTTGTTGTTGTTGTTGTTGTTGTTGTTGTTGTTGTTGTTGAGCTGCATACAAGGCAGCGAGTTGCTGTTGTTGTTGATGTTGTTGTTGATGTTGTTGTTGTTGTTGTTGTTGTTGTGGGAAGGCGCCACCCATCATACTTGCGGGGTGCATGCCAGCATAGGGCTGGTGGAAGGGATGCTGCTGATGTTGCTGCGCCAGCGCAAACGAGGCAGGCAGAGCTGTTGCGACCTGCATGGTGCGATGCTGTTGAGCAAAGAGGTTGGGCTGCTGCTGCTGCTGCTGGGGACCCGGAGCAGCGGAAGCGACAGCTGTACGACTGCTGCTGGTTGTGCGTGTGCTGCGTTTGCCGCTGTCGGCGCCAGGAGTTGGCATTCCACAAAACGGTTTGGGCCTCTTTGCTTGTCACAGAGCTCACTCACAGACACGTGCGCGCAATGGGAGCAGGAGTTGGAGGAGACGAGGGCTTGTTGTTGGTTGGTCGCAAGGCAGTGTTGATTGATTGAGTGGTTGTTTGCGTTGTGACCGTTGCCTCGGGTGGACGCAAGACTTACGGTGCAGCCTTGTCTGAGAACGACAGCAGTGGCCGAAGAAGAACAACAGTGCGAACAACAACAAGGCCAAGACGAAGAAGACAAAGAAGCCGCAGCAAGAATGGAAGAGCTGAAGCGTGAGAATGAACAAGCATAAATGTGCATGCACGTCTGCGTGTGTGCGTGTGTGCATGCGCATGTGCGTGTTGTGTGATGTGATGAACGCTCACGAGACACAAGCGCATGGCATAGTCTCTCACCTGGCTTGACCGATCGATGACAGCCACTCCTGGGAAAGAAAGGTCGCTGATTTGCTTGGCGTTGGAGCGGCTTGCGGCGTTGTGTTTGTTTGGAGGGGCTGTTGGGGTTTTGAGGTCAGGGGGCGATATAGGTGGGATGAAACAAGGATAGGGTGTGGAGAGAGGTGAGTTGAAAGGAGAGGTGAGGGTGAATGGATGATTGAGAACATAAGCAAGCAAGGAGCACACGTCACGAACGGTCGGAGGAAAAGGGGGAGGCGAGGCCGTGGATACGGCAAGAGGGGGGGTGTGTTGCATCAACCAAGCAAGCAGAGCAAGCAGGCAAACGAAGGAGCGACGCGAACGGATGGGAAGAAGGAAGGGGGGAAGTAGGGGAAGGAAGGAAGGAAGAACGAGATCAGCCAGGTTGAGTCACCAAACAGGCAAGGCAGTGTGTTGGGTGGTTTGTGCAAGTGTGTTTAAACAAGGGAGGGGATCAAAAGGTTTCGAGGCAACCACAGCTCACGGGCAGCCCGCAAGCAATGATGGTGGGGGAGGTGATGCGGATGATCAAGCACGCTGGCACAACACACCTGATGCACAACACGAAGCAAGACAAGCTGCCGGCAGGCAGTCACACTAATGCAACGAATTGCAAGCAAGTCTTCTTCTTCGTTCGTGGGCGAGCGTCGAGCGAGTGTTTTGGTGTTTTGCGGGTGCGTGAAGAGACAAAACCAGCAAAACAAGCAAGCAAGCAAGCAAGCGGTGGTGGTGGTGGTGGTGGTGAGGAGGAGGAGGAGGCAGGGGATGATGATGGTGATGACGACAATGTGTGGCTGGTGCGCATGCGTAAGAGAGGGGGTGCGACACGGGAAAACAATCGATGCAAGAAGCAAGAAGGGGCTTGCTTGCTTGCGGTTGGCTGACCTTGCCCAATCAGTCAGTAGGTCAGTCCACCAACAACGAAAACAGACAAGAGGAAGCGCAGAGAAGCGAGCGGGGAAGAAGCGTCAAAGAAACAGCAGATAGCGAATGGAACATTGTGATTGCTTGCTGACTCGCTTGCTTGTGCGCTTGCGCGTGTGCGTGTTGTGTGTGTGTGTGTGTGGAAGCGAAGGCAAAGAGAGAAGAGCAGAGAAGAGCAGCACAGCACAGAAGAGGGAGAGAGACAGGGACAGGGTTGGGTCAGCAATTCGCTCGTCTCACCGATTCTTGGAAAGCGGGACAATATGTGGGACGATCGCTGGGACAGAGTCCTGGGACAAATCGAAGCCTGCGGTAGCGAAGCTGACCCGCAAAATGCACGTGCAAGACAGGTGCTTCGTCACCGTCGGTTTTACTTTTTGCAGCGTTGCGCGCAAAGTCGCGCGTTGGTCACAGTGCAAGCAAAGCGTGCCGCAGGAGAAGCAAGACGACAGCGGCGTTGCGCGGTCATCCAAGACGCCACACGCGTGCACGCACAACACTCAAACAACGGCTCCAGACAGGCAAGCCAGACAAACAGCAGGGTGGAAAGCAGTGGAGCTCGCTCACCCCGCGCAAGCTACAGCGACTGGTACGAGCGCACCACCTGCTGCAGCGCAAGGAAGTGCTGGTGCAGATCCTCGGCCCCCAGCCTGGCACCCAAGTGGTGGGTCAGTGGTGGGTCAAAACGACAGATGGGAAAGTGTATGGAAAAAAAATGTGGGCGATGTGTGGGAATCAAAGTGAGCTTGCGTAGTCGTGTGACGTGGTGATGCATGATGAGATATGATGAAGATACGCGTGCGCGCGCGCGTGTGTGTGTGTGCGTGTGTGTGTGCGTGTGCGTGTGTGTGTGCATGACTATGATGTGATGCGTGAGTGAGTGAGTATGCCTCGTCGGCACATCAACCGCTAGGCTCTGTGTGTGTGTGTGTGTGTGTGTGCTGCATCGTGGACATGCATGCCTGCTTACCCGTATGCAGAGTACTGGTGAAGGAAAGCCCTGTGGCGATACAACCGCCAAGCTTTGTGACTCACAGCACGCTGTGGTCGTTTGCGAGGGCGTGCGTGTGTGCGTGCGCGTTTGTGTGAATAGTAGTAGTCTTGTGGTCTTGTGGTGTGATTTGGTTTGATGGTGTTGTGGTGTGCAGCTAGCTGTGGTGTTTTTGCTGCTGGTGACTTCACACTCAAGCAAGAGGACGTCACGCGCTGGATAATGAGCGGACGTTGCATCACACCATGGGTGAAATCAAGGTACAATAGTGGTCAAACCTGACTTCGAAAAGCCATTCGCCCTTCTCAACCCATCCTCACAATCTTCGCCAACGCCATGCACCTACCCACATGCACGCATGCACAGATACCCACACGCCAGGCCGCGGTTTCAAACTCACAAGCGGGTGGGCAAGAGCCTTCTCGTTGGAGAGGAGGGCGACCGCCTTGCCGTTGCCTGCGATGCGTGTGCGGTCGTTTGATCGAGAAGCGAAGACCTTTGGCGTCGCAGTCGTGGTGCCCACATCACGAAGCGCACCTGAAGACAAAACGCAAAACTGTGAGAACCACGTCGGAGACGCAGTAAAAAACCGTGACGTTTCCACCATTTCCACCATTTCCACCACAGATCAACCCGAACGAATAAAGATGTGACGTCACATCGGGATTGTCACGATTTAGCGCGTTTGGGGTCTTTGTTTTGTTGTGTGGTGTGTGTGTGTGTGTGTGTGTGTGTGTGTGTGTGTGTGTGTGTGTGTGTGAAAAAAAAAGTGTGTGTGTGTGTGTGTGTGTGTGTCTGTGTGTGTCTGTGTGTCTGTGTGTCTGTGTCTGTGTCTGTGTCTGTGTCTGTGTGTGTCTGTGTGTGTGTGTGTGCATGTCTGTGCGTCTCTCTCACACCCACTCACCCTCTCTCACCTCTCTCACACCTGAGGCGAGGTCTGTGCCATGGCAGAAGTAAAGCTGTGAGACGCAGGCGTTGCCGCCCCGAGCAATGGCCGTGCTGGTGTTGTCCTCGGTGCCGTGCCGGCCCTGTACCAGCGCCTCGGGTGGTGGCGCCAGAAACGGGGGTTCCGCAGGTGGGTGTGGATACAGCGGCGTCTGGGACGTCAGGTCTGCTGTGGCCGCATGCGCTGCCACCGTGCCAGTGGCTGCGGTGACTAGTGCCCTTGTGGTTCCTGTTGCAGATCTGGCGGCGTTTTGCAGCGGTCTCGCGCGGTGAAATCCTTCCTCAAGGTGCGCACCAGCATTAAGCATGGCGGACGCTGTCTTGAGCAATGGCGCCCACTCATATCGCGTAAATGCCTGGTACGTGGGCGGCATCTGGGGCACCAACCGCAGCCGCAGAAGCTTGTAGTCCGGGTGTGGACACGCTTCCCGCAACACCTGTCCAAAGCTACTGTTCACAGGCGACATCTGCACGCGCGTGTGTGTGTGTGTGCATACGTGTGTGTGCATGTGTGCACGTGCATTTGTGTGTGTATGCACGTCTGTATGGTGGCTTACTAACGACACCATCCAATCCACCACCACCACCACCACAACTACAACAACAACAACAACAACAACAACAACAACAACAACAACAACAACAACAACAACAACAACCAACAACAACAACACCACTAGCAACAACAACAACAACACTAGCAACAACAACCACCACCACTAGCAACAACACCAACAACAACACAACAACACACAACAACAACACCACCACCAACAACACGACAACACGACACTACGACAACAACAACGACACACAACACCACCACGACAACACA